>NW_021634942.1:0-114638 GCF_004799145.2 Neltuma alba | reverse complement strand
TATATGGCGCTGGTCTGGAGGCACTGTCGATGAAAGAGCTAGAAACGCTATCACGGATTCATGAAGAAGGGTTGAGGCAGATCCATGCCCTTCAACATCGCAAGGGGAGCCCTGCTGGCAGTTCTCTTATGAGTCCCCATGGTCTCCCACATGGCCATGGATTATATCCTTCTGCACCTCTCCCACTGGCTGTAGGACTCCCACCTTCACTCATTCCCAATGGGGGAGGCAGCCACAGCAATGGGCATGCGAATGGCGCAGTGGGACCGTGGTTTAACCACACTTGAAATTATTGGGTCATATAGGCTTCTTCTGAGGATATGACATCTCAATCTCAAGGGATGTCGTTCACTTTGACCGGTTATTTCTTTGGCATATCGGCTGGTAGATCTGTTGGAGCCAGGATGCTGTGTAAAGGGAAAAACAAAAGATAGAAATGTGAGCGGAGTCCAATTGAACTAACAGTTGCAAATGCCATATCCGTCAGCATCTTACTTTTTTTCAGAGAGAGAAAAAAAAAAACAGAGAAAGAATTATAGGGTTTTGTTTTTTCGGCCCTTTTTTTGAGCCTCAGGTCAATCGCTGCTCTCTAGTTTTTTTTCCTCAAGTGGTGGGGATCCTCAATTGAGGACTCAAATCTTGGCTGGGATTCTTCCCCAAGAAGGAAAATCTTATTTTCATTGAGAAGAGTAGAAAAGAAAATCTTGCTTCCATCAGATTTGGAATACCAGAAGAAGAATTAATTTGCAAGTTATTAAGGTTTTTTATCAGATTTTTATAATTTTATCTAATTTTTAGTTTGGGGCATGATTAAAAATAGATGAAATTAGGGTATGTTACAAACAATTAATGACACCTGAGTAAAAATTAGGTGGAATTAAAAAGATTTGCAAAGTAACCTTTTTATGATCTGGTTCAGACTAACGTAAATTACCCTCTATTGTAATAATTTCTGCCGACCTGTCAACAATTTTGTGGATGAATCTAGCCGAATTGTTAACCCTTTTTCTAGACTCACTGTGCGAGCTAGGATTGCAAACTTAATGCCTATGATTTAATACTAATTCACCGGACATTTTGGATAATTACATATCATGACAAAATCATGGGATCAACACGTTTCTTGAAATAATATTTGCGTGTTTTCTTTTGGCCCCATTGACCATAAATAATATAGCGTGTTTGAAAGTTGTAATAACCTGCTACTGATAGGCGGTATCTTTCCAGAAAAATTATCCCACTGCTGGAAGAAGCCTCCATTCTCATCTGTTATCAACACTTTCCCAAAGCAAAAGAAAAGGCTTCCCATGTAAGGGAAAGAAATCAGAAAGACCAACGTGATTTGGATTCGAAGTGCTCAACGGTACGTTCACACTAAGAAGAAACTATAACACAAGAAGTCTCGTAATTTATGCAATATCTTCTGTCTTTAATATAAGAACTTGTTTAAATTTTATTTTGATCCTAAATATAAGATTCTAATTTACTTTGTCTCTCATCTTTATCCATTTTTTTCAAAATAGTACTTAGAATAATAGTAGTTTTAGATAATATACTTGATTAACAAAGATATTTTAGAAAAAAAATAATACTATTTATTACAAATAACTAATTTAATTAATTTTTTTAATCTATTCAAATTAATTCACTAACTCTTACGTTAAGGACCGGAAGTAGTACTATTCATTATTCAAATTAATTGGACACTACAGAATGAAATTAATAAGCCGGCAAAAAGAGAATGAAATTTACATCTTAAATAGATTTTGTCGTTTAGTTTTATACCAGAAATAAAAATTAATAACTTATTTTGTTCTAACTAATTAATAGTTAGTAAAATTTATATAAAATTAACGTGCATCAGCCTGATACTTTGGACATATTAACAGTAGAGATGGATATACATGGAGAAATTGTGGGAAGAAGAAGGAATTAACTACAAAACGTGGTGGTGGAATATAATGATGATGCATGTCTCATTTGACTTTGCATACGTGTCCGTTTCTTGCCGTTCCCAACTTGGTCTCAAATTTTCTTCGATCCATTCTCTTCCACATATTTGGGTCACTTGATTTAACCTAATCATGGTGATCATCATCTTCTATTTCTCCCTCCTTTGTTATTAATATACATGACAGACTGCAATGGTTGGCGTTGTTCTTGGTACACGACCTTTCTGTTTCGAGAGAGAGAGAACTCACATTTTGATTCTTCTCTCTCATCTCATCCAGCTCGATCCACATTTTTCTTTTTTGGCATTGCTGGATTGGTTATTATAAGCTGGGCTTCTCAAGCCCCACCCCCTCACGTAAGCTCATTCCCAGTTTTTGAGTCTTCAATTTATCACATCCTCATGCATTAACTTCTTCTCTTTCTTCTTTGTAATGTTCACATTCCTTTCGAAATCCACGCAGTTCATTGATCCTTTCATCCTTTCGTCACCATCCTTACCATCTTCTTCGTTTATCGAAAACCTAGTTTATTTATTATAGCAATAGCCTAATGCTTTCTCTACATATTTTTAACGCAATGGCATACCCCTGTTAATCTAATGCATTATGCTGCATCTGGAACAGAATTGAAGCCGAGGGAGAAACAAGCGTATTTGCAATTTTATGGCGGAAAAAAGAGCTTGTACATTTTGACATGGCTGAGAATCTCTCTAAACAATGAAGTATATTTATATATTGATGACTTCTTGCTCATATATATTGCATCAGAATCAGAAAGATTATGAGATAACATCTTTTTCATGACTTTCATAAACCCGTAGATCAATCTATATATTCCTCTTATATTCTTTTCTTCTCCGCAAAATGCGTCCAGCCACCAAACTAGAAATTTAAAGTACTCCATATAATCTCTGTCTGCATTAGAAGAAGAGAGCGACTGTTTAACACATGCATGCTGTTTCGTATCTAATTGAATTGCAGCATGAAGAAAGTTTGTTGGCCTTACTTTGATCCTGAGTTTGATACTCTCCTAGAAAGGATAAATGGTCCCACGTAAGTGTTTCCTCTTTTTCAACCCTTCAAATTTCAATCTTCTGTCCTAGCTCCAAAAACAGATAATTAAATCAGACGTACATTTGTTTCTCTGCCTGTACCTTGCAGTTGTAGAGTCACCATCGACAATGAAAACATAGAGGATTGTACCGTAGTAAAGGTAAGGAGAAGATCATAGTGGAAAATGCAGCAGTAAATGATATTTTATTGAGTCCCTGGTTCGGCATTTGATTAAACAATGGTTAATGATGTGTGTAGGTGGATAGCGTAAACAAGCAGGGTCTCCTCCTAGAAGTGGTGCAAGTTTTAACGGATATGAACCTTCAAATCTGCAAGAGCTATATTTCATCTGATGCTGACTGGTTCATGGATGGTAAACTACTTTCTTAATTATCCCTTGTTAATAGAGTTTCATGAATAATGTCTCCACTTCTAAATTCTAATTTGCAGTTCATGGAAAAATTTGCAGTGTTTCATGTTAGAGATGAACATGGCAACAAACTAACGGACCAGACACTCATTAATGATATCCAGCAGGTACTGCAATTCCCTTAAGCTCGCTCTTCAGTCCTATATATAGTTCAGAATAAGAGTCATAAAAAGTCCGTATGATGCATGTATTTGACAATATGTAATTTTTTTTGGCATGCTATATGTATATGTATTTGTGTGAAGTGAAAGTATATATGGATCAAACAGGCCATAGGAAGATCAAGGGGATCTCCACATTCGATAAAGGCCTATTCCAGTAAGGTTTTCCCTAATTACTTTCATCCAAACGAGCACACCGCCATCGAAATGACCGGTGCCGACCACCCCGGTCTATTTTCGGAGATCTCTGCCGCCCTGGCCGACCTCCATTGCAACATCGACGAGGCTCATGCTTGGACCCACAACGCCAGATTAGCCTGCGTCGCCTACATCTCCGATCAATCCACACATTCCCCGATCGAAGACCCTCGGCGCCTCGCTTACATCGAAGATCGCCTCGCCACTGTCCTTCGCGCCACCACCAACCCTAATAGCTCGTGCGCCAACCAGCAAGAGGTGAAGACGGCGGAATTCCGTGGCGGACAAGGCACCATGACCACCGTGGAACGGAGGTTGCACCAACTCATGCTTTCCGTTAGGGATTTCGAAACGCCGTTAGGTCTGACGACGACAACGACGGCAGCAATGCCGAGTGATGGGGAAGAGGTGAGAAGAAAAAGAATGGTGAGAATTGAAAGCTGCAAGCAAAAAGGATATTCGATAGTGAGCATAGAGTGCAAGGATCGACCCAGGCTCATGTTCGACACTGTCTGCACTCTCACCGACATGCAGTACGTCATCTTCCATGCTTCTATCAGTTCCCACAAAGGCTATGCCTTTCAGGTATATGAAAACAACTCTCATATATATATATATATATATATAAACACACATTTGCGTCTGATGCATGCATGTTCATATATGATTCTATACGTACTCTCAAATATAATACAGGAGTATTTCATTCGGCATATAGATGGGTATGCTTTGAGTACAGAAAGCGAGAAGGAAAGAGTGGCCAAATGCTTAGAGGCAGCAATAGAACGCCGTGTTTGTGAGGTTAGAGAATTGCTGATCAGCCACCGTTATTCTCAGTTTGGTTGAAGACTAAACTAATTAACTTCATTCATTTGTGTGTTGGTGGACGTGAAAATTAGGGAGTTCGGGTGGAGTTGTGTGCAGAGAACAGAGTTGGGATGCTATCGGACATAACGAGGATGCTGAGAGAGAACGGGTTAGCTGTGGTTCGAGCAGACGTAGAGACGCATGGAGAGAAGTCTGTGAATGCTTTCTATGTGAGAGACGTATCTGGAAATTATGAGGTTGATATTGACTATTTTGTTCAGTCTGTGAGGAGGGAGATGGGTCCTACGGTGCTTCACATAAACAATAATATTCGTCATGCTGCTTCCAATAGTGACGACGACACCCCTCTCTCCTTTGGACATAAGCTCAGATCTCACATTGAACGTCTCTCTCATGCCTTGTTCATCTTATCAACTCATCACTAGCCAGCAGCTAAGATCTTTCCCATCTTCTTTGCTTCGATTCCTCCATCAAAACCCTCTCTGCCTTGTATTCCTCTGTAAATAATAGTAGCCAGTTTCTATACCTTAATTTCTGTCTCTGGCATCAAAACGTCACTTTGTCAGAAACCCTAAAATTGTCCCATTACATCATCAAAACGTGTATATTTATCCAATTTGTGGGCGAGTGCTCACTCTTATGCTCGAAAGCACGATCAAACATATATTGGACTTTAAAAAAAGGGCACGTTAAGTAATTAGTTGCTGTGATCTATCGCCCTAAGCCAAAGTTTCCTTCTTATGGTCAAATTCTGTAAACTTTTTAATCAGGCATACATACCTGATTAGGTTATGCAATTTCCATGGGTTAGCATGGAAAGGAAAGTGTAGATAAATTGTGATTGATTCAGGTTTGACAAATTCGATGTACATATTGTATGTATAATATATAGATATAATTATATGCATATAATTCTTAATTCTCTGTTTTTCTTTGTTTTCTGACCGCCATATTCTGAACCCGGGTAGCTTAGCACAAATAAGCGCACAAGTCAGCTGGTAATTCCACTCCCTCCCTCTCTCTCTATATACTACCTTCGGTTGTTAATATAACACCTAGTTGGACTTTTATTTTGATTCTAAATATAAGGACCCAAATCTATCTTGTTTCTCATATTTATGTATTTTTTCCCAAAATAGTCTTTCTAGTAATGGTAGTTTTAGCCAATAAACTTGATTAATGAGGATATCTTAGGAAAGAACATCCATTTATTACAAATAACTAACTTAACTTATTTTCTTAATCTACCCAAATTAATCACCTAGTTTTTATATTTAGGATCGAAGGTGATTTTTTTTAACCCACACCGAACAATATGCGGTGTGCTTTTGGTGTAATATTAATTCTTCATAAAAATAAAAATGACATAAAAAGAAGTTGAAAATTACAATATTTCAATTCAGGTACCTAAGAATTCAAAAAGAGCAAGTGGTGTCTGATGTGGTATTTTATAAATATAGTCAAATGACTAAAATGCTCTTATATAAGATTTTTTAACAAAAAAAGCTATCAAATTTGTCATTATCAGTATGTTTCTTGTCATTAATTGTTCAATACTTATATTGTCAGTTCACAACTGATTAATAAATAACTTATCATTGCCAATACAATTTTTGTCATTCACTGTTTAACACTTGTTATTGATAGTTCACAATTTATTAATAAACTTTTTTATACAATTAATGATCATATAGTAGTTTGCTTTTCATTAGCATTTATTTTTTTAATAAAAGATAACCTCTCTTGCAGAACACTTTTTTATTGATCATTAGGGTGCTTAATTTATGTGAATTGAAGAATCTAATCGAATATTTTTTATGATAAAATTTAAATTCTTAGATCAGACATCTCTCAATACTCTATAATATTTCCAGTGCGCGCGGACACATATATTGCACTGGAATTGAAGATTTAGAGGATGCTTCAAAAGAAATGGGTAAGTACGTATACGTACTAGCTCTATAGGTTATACTAATCCAAATATTCAGTTATGAGAATTGGTCGACAACTTCACAAGCACAAAACTTATATTCTCTTCTACACGGGAATTAGTGGGTGCCTGTCTGAGACCGATCGAGGCCAGAAAACTAAATTACGTACTAGCTTACAGCAAACTTGATGGGTAAGCGTGCGTGGAAAAGTCTATGCGAGCCCCACATTTAATCTCCTTAGCCATATTGAATGCAGGATCATATGAAAGACGTCATGTCTTCTAGCAGGGTGATTCAAAGTAAAATGCTTCCTAACAGCCCTTACTCCCTGCTTGAGCTTCCTGTATTTGTGCTCTGGGATTGCACTGAGTATCTCCTTCAACCTTGGAATATCTGAAACTTCCATCAGCACTGAAAATGACTCCCATCTCAGTACATCGCTAAACGGCAACACATAATACTGCGATAGGATAACCGGCACACATTCGGCATAGATTGCCTCCACGATTCTAGGGCTAGCTACTTCATACCCACTTGGACAAAGACAAAACTTGGAGCTGAGCATGAAGGAATAGTAATCTAGGCCTTTGGGAAGGTATTCGTAGACTTGAAGATCCTTGGCACGGTTCCTCCAGTGATGGAGAAGGATGGGACGGATTGGACCGTGCAGTCCGCCGGCAAAAAAGGCTAGATGGGGACGCGTAGCATTGTCCGGTGGGGGTGCAAGGAGTTTAGGTGATACTTCGCCGCCGTAAAGATGGATTTCTGGCAGGCTTACATCTTTTTGAGGGTTGAAGCCTTCGCTAGTGTTAGCATTGCACAAGACCCTGATGGAGTTGTTGTAGAGGAAAGGATCGCCCTCTGATGCATGAGGACCCTGCAGAATTATACGGAAAATTAACAAAAAGCTAAAGGAGAGAAGTAAATATATTGGCCCTCCCCATAATATATTACCATCAACAATTCAGCAATATACTTAATTTATATATGTGGGCAAAAAAAAAAACTGAAATAAATCTATGTCGACTCCTGAGTTGAAAAATAAATTAAATATAGGTTTGTATATGTAAAAGGAACAAAACTAACCCAATCATGACAGGCGAGCATGAAGTGGTCAGCACCATGAGTTCTATTCCAGTGAGGGTGCCTAGTAGACACCACTCTCACATAATCGGATACAAACCGCCTTAAAGGATCGAGGTCTTTCGTGGGAGGGGTATAGAGGTACTTGACCATCCAGGTCACACTAAATGGCAGGAAATACACGTGAGCGGCATCGGGATCATTGGTCCTGAACGTTCCAACTCCTTGTTCCATCTCATGGAGGAACCTTCCTTCAATTGAGTATATGTCTTTACACGGACCGTAGTGAACAAATGGAGGTTCCCCTTCTTGGTAAACGTACACCTTGAATCTTTTCTCCATCTCCAAATAGCTCCTGGAATAACTCGTTAATATGTAATGAATCAACATACACACACACACACACGGAGCTATTACTTTATTTTAATTTATTGAATTGCTGATCACTTTGTTCAATTAATTATTTAACTTTTACATATATACTAGGGAGTATGTAACATCTTGAGGGATTGTTCAAGCCAAAAAAACGTGCTGAGGGATTTTCTTTTGGCTTTGATTATAGACTATTTAATATTACTCCGAGGTACAGCATCAGATTTGCATTCATTAAAGGTGTCGATTAATATATTGAAAGTAATAACATTTGAGGGGGAAAGGGTGGCTGATCTTAATTGAAGGCAAATTATAATGACAAGATCAAGATTTCAGTTACGTATCAAGTACTTATCATGGTTCTCGTGATAGGAATCATGTGGCTGAACAAGTGTGAAGTGACCACAACTATATATGCTAGTCACACCATCCAATTGTTTTAATAAGTATTTTCGATTTTTCGGTACAAGTTTTAATGAATACTCCATATAGCATAAAGCGGCTTTTAACAGAAGCTCTATTTGAACTTCGAACTCTCGAACGAATGAATGCTAGCGCACTACGCAGCTCCTAACGTCTTGTAGAAGAAAAGGAATTACGCCATCATAAGAGACAAATTAAAATTTATCCAAGAAAAAAAAAATCAAAAGTAAGACATCGTTAGATGAAAATTTCAGTGGCGGTGACTTATTAACAAAGCAGTGAATACAAGCCCTCGACTATTTAATCAATTTCTTCTTCTAATGATAGTTATGTGACTGTGCCTGAAAAAGTAAGTGCAGAGTCCTTGATAAGTGAATGTGTCCTTGATAGTTATTTTTGATATGTTTAGATTTGAAAAATGAGCGCTACTAGCTATTTCTCTCGAATAGTACAAGTTCTATATTTTAATTTTTAATTAAATAAATAATTAAAAAAAGCTAAAACAAAAGGGATAAAATGTGAAGGGAAAAAAAAAAAAATGGTGCGGACGGCTTACTGATGAAATAAGCGCGGGTTGCGATATATGTCTCCGGAGGAAATGTAATCGTCACCGCCGTTGTCCGTGGACACCGAAGAGAGATTGCTTCTCCTATCAGCTAATGCCCTGCGAATCGAGGCTCTTGCTCCGGCGAGTGCTCTTTCGAGTTTTTGTTCTCTGCTTAGGACTTTTTTCGTATTCTGTTACATACATTCCGTCAATTATAATCAGAGACGGAGATTCAGACAATATAAAGAGCAACAAATTCCACCGTAACTGATAGACAAGTCATAAATAAATTAAACTTACCTACTAAGAAGATTGAAAACTAAATCAAAGCAAAATGAAAAGGAGAATAAAAATCAGAGAGAGAGCATCAATCAATGCGTAAGTAAACACTCCAGCGGAGAACGTGAGTGAAACATACGGCTACTATTGGGAAACTATATTTGCTCCGGTGAAGATCATCTCCATGTCCGTCGAGAACAACAGCTTGGAGTACTTTTTCACTGGAAACCGAGAATTGAACTTGACCAATTTGCACTTTACTTCGATACAAGCCGTCGAACGAGATTAGATTAAAGAACTGGGCCGGAAGAAGCTTAACGACGATGATGGATATGGCAAGCAGCCAGTAAATCGCCAAGAAAAGGAGTCTATAAGAAATTTTCATTGTGTTTCTTTCTGAAGAAGTTCGCAGTGTTTGTTGTGTGGGGGAAAATGAGGAGTGATGAATGTGCAGAAATATAAAGCATGGGAAGTGTAATGATGAAGGGCGGCATGGAGCTAATTAACTGTGTGTTTCCGGCACACTCTATTTTTAGGAGCTTCAGCCACACTCAAACTCTATTATGAGCTCGGAATGGAAAGTGTGAACTAGTGTGACACGCAATGACGTATTTAACCTTCTGGATGTCATTTTAAATGACAATCCTGTCCCTGCAGGTGAACCAGAAACGTGATCAGATTTGCATCATTCATGCTTGTCTAACAAGAGCGCTAACTTCCCCTCCCGCCAAAAAGTCATGACATCCAAACTTGAACGCGAAGGCCTCTTGATAAGTGTTATTCTTCGAAGTCATTTTAAAATTTAGTTTTTCAAAAAACACGTACACGTCTTTTGTTCGGTCAAAAAAAAAAAAGGAAAAAGAAGTTTTAATTTCCAGGTGGGCAGTCCAAAAAAAAAATCTTGGGGGAAAACCATTAATAGTCTTCTAAATAATTTTCCAGAAAAAATTCCTGCCAAAACAAAATCATCAAATTTTTTCCCCTTATTTCGACTATTTTTCCCTTTGGTTTCCATAGCGAGCGAAATTATTAGTGGCTTTTGTACTGGTGGTAAAATATTAATTTACTACCATATTTTTTAAAAAAATATTTATTATTTCAAGTGAAGACACAAATACTGTTTCTATCTGTGTTTTTTTATGTTCTTAATTTTATTGCGCGTCGAAGCTCTGTTAAATATGTCAAGCCAAAGAAAACCACCTTAAGAGTAAATCATTTTTAATTTGTTTTTTCCCCCTCAAACTAACCATGTGATATTTACTATTATTGACTAATTTGAATTCAAGCGAAGTTTGAACATCAATTATTGAGAAATTAACTATCCCAATATAATATAATTATACTATTTCCATACACAAGAGTTAAATTTAATATCTTACTCAATCCAATTGCTGTTTATAGGTTTTTATTATCTTTGATTGACATGAACAGTGCTCCATGTTATGATGTTTTACTCAGACAGCATGAATGGGAGGATCTATAGATTTCCTTTTTCTCCAGAAAAGGGATTAACATGCGTAGGATTAACGTATAAAACATCATATTAAATTAAATATCCATATCAAATTGAATTTTTTTCCTTTTCTTCTTTTTGTTTATTTTCACGGCTAAATTTAAATACTTAGCGAAATAACAGATCTGGTCAAATTGTCCAAACGCTAATTAACTTTAAATCCTTATACAACAAAAATTTAGTTTTTTTTTTTTTTTGGGTTAAAACCTAAACGTATTAGAGAGTATATTATGTATGCTATATGTAAAAAACATGGCAAGACAAGGGTGAGGTAAAACTCACTTTTTTTTTTTTTGAGCCGTTGATATTCTTTATAAAAGAAAAGGAACAAGATAATCAAAGTTGTAAACCATTATAGATATAATTACTTATTAGCCGTTATTTTTTTCATATTCAAACTAATACGCCTCAAATTTTTAAATCCACGGATATACTACATTACATGTATGAATGCACCGGGGTTTCACGTAAAAAAACTTAAATACGGAAAAGATTTAAAAAAATAATATTTACAAGGCAAATTTAATAATGCATGTTTACAAGTTAAATTTTCATATTTACAAGTTGTATCATTTGCAAGTTGAACTTAATTACAAAACTTTAAAAAAACAAATAGCCGGTCCCTCTGAAATACATGCTTGAATTAATTTGTAATGGAGGACAAGTCATTCATTAATCGGCACTGAGGTGAATAATGGAATAAAAGAATGGGAAAAAAACTTGTCCATCATACCAAAGTGGAGGCAATCACTAATTGGTTCCTAACTCTCAGATTATGTTTTATACTACCTCCGGTCCTTAATATAAGATCCTGTTTGACTTTTATTTTGGTCCTAAATATCCCCAATCTACTTTTTCTCTCATATTTATACATTTTTTTCCAAAGTAGCCCTTTTAACAATGATAGTTCTAGTCAATACACTTGATTAGCAAGGATATTTTAGGAAAGACAACACCTATTTAAAAAAAATAACTAACTTAACTTATTTCATTAATCTCCTGAAATTAGTCAACGGGCTCTTATAATTAGGACCAGAGGTAGTATTAAGGAGTAGAGGAGTACCTTCACGTTATAACCACTGTTTGATAGACAATTTTAACTAAACAGCATCAGATTTTGCAGCCACATTTGCGCGCGATAGATATCAGGACCATACTCATCATTACGTAGTATATTGTTAGTTCAATATGAGAAGCTTCAGGCCTTCCCTCCCCCCCCCCCCCCAAAAATTTTTTTTTTTTGATTGCACTGTTAATTCGATCAAAAGAAATGTAAGGTTGGGTTCATACGTATGCTTCAAGTCTTCTGAGGGAAAAAGCTCTGGTTTCCCACCATCCTTAGGATTTGCCAATCATTGGGGTGCCTTATCATCCTTACTCCGCAAAATTGGCAGCATGGTAGGGTGGAAGTCGAAATGGAAATTGGGACTTGAATTCTATTTAATATAAAAGGTAGGGACTTGCTTTCCAACATTAAGACAATAATGTTACCAATAAGTGTTAGACCAAGTGAAAGAGATTTGGATACCTTAAATATTATGTCATAAGTTCAATTTTTGGAGTGGTGTGTATGAATAAAAAAAATATTGTTAGGAAAGGTCCACATTACAATGCCTGACATTATCTCCAGAAAATTACTTTCTTACTGTTCGGGTGAGAGGATGCTTTTGTCAGCAACAAAAAATTAAGACAGTAATGTTTGGTATGTAAAAACTACTTTTATATAGAAATGATATAATTAAGTGCATTTCTCTATCTTTTTGAAAATACTTTAATACATATTAAACATTGCATAACGTTTTCATGAAATGCATGAAACACAATATTTTCGTTAAAATTGCATACACTTCCCTTATTTATTTATTTATCTTAAAGCAAAAGTGATTGAGGCGCGCCTCTCAAATCGGAATCACTGGAATTTGAAAAAAGCACATTTTTGCAACGTGATTATATGTTAATAATTATGTAAAATGACGATGGCAAAGAAAATAATTATATAAAATAAACTGTAAGTTTATATTTGCAATTTTTTGGGTTAGTTTAATTATATAGCTTCATAAAAATATTAAAACAAATTGAATTTAGTCTACAAAAATTTATAATTTAATTTTAAAATTTGAATAAAATATTTTAAAATATTAAAAAAAAAAAAGGGGAGGTTGGCGCCAACCCACCTGAGGCGGGCCCAGGTTAACATAAAGTGTGGTCTTTTGCAGCCCGCTTATTCTAGTCTTGTAGCAAACCACTGGATATCCATTGCCTATCCTCGATGTTAAAAGTCCGCACCATAACGGTAATCCAAACATCGAAAAAAGAAAGCGAGAGAAGAGCACTGAGGAACAAAGAAATTCCTCCAACTGCAGAATCATTATTAAAGGAGAAAGCAAATGGGATGGGATGATAATGAAACACCATCAGCAAACCCTATGGCTCAATGAATGACGGCGCTTTCTGCCAAAGATACTTGGCTTGGAAGCTAACTACTATTGAGTACGAGCTTCTTACAACGAAATGTATTTTGGGCCAGAGAGGCCCATGGCTAGTAGCCCATAAAGCAGCCACTCTCTTCAGAGGCTTGGCTATTTGTATTTATGTATGATTTACTCGTATCATAATTGAGAAAGAAGCTCAGTTCAGTTGATTGTGAGTTTTTTCCTGTGATATTCATGTTCTCTTCGAGTTTCTGGCAAGCCATCTGCACACGTGAAGGCATATTTCAACGCTGATTATTACATGAGAAGTTGCTCAAGTAGGCGGCAGATGAAACATCTGGCCTATTGGCAAATGATCCCCAGTTTCTTCAGTGACGCACGTATGTCATCGATATCCTTTATTTCAGCCTGCACGACACTGGCACTTTCCTGAGGTAGAACATCTTCGAGTGGATAACTTCTGCCATCATGAAGCTTACGCGCACCGTTACCATAACCCTTTAGAATCACAGTTTTGTGGATCCCTCCAACCAATCCTTCATAGTCGGTGTCTCCACATTCTCCGACAAATACCACGGCATTAGACAAATCCATTCCCCAACGGACATAGAGGTACCTTCAGAGGATGATGACCGCCATTATCAGAAAAAAGAACACTACGAGTCATGAATAAATTGGTAATCCAAGATAGAGACGCACGCACGTGGGTGTGTGTGTGTATAATGCTGATAACATGCTTAATAAACAGGCTAGGTAAAGTTTGGTATCGTGTTTAATCAAATTTATGATCATAGGCTCCCTGTCTCATTTGTAAAGAACAAGATGCTTTAACATATTAACATGAGTATGAACGTATTGTTAGCTTGTTCAGTATCATTATTGGTTGTCCACTTCATCCGATAATAACTCTTGTTTTCAAGTTAGGACAGAAGATAACAAGACAATTTTGTGCGTCACTTTACATGTCAACATCCTCATTTACCCATATGCCTCTTTAGTTTCTGTATTATTTACCTAAAAAATTTTGATAATCATCTGCAATTTTCAGCTGGAACTGTCATTTAATTTTCAAACAGCAATCACCGCTGGAAACAGAAAGATTAATGAAGACAAGTCACTAAGCTTTAGTCTAGAGATCCACATCAAATATCATAGTGTTCTAAAGTGATGTATTTCACAAAGATGTCATCGGCTTCAAGGCAATCTCTAATTTTAAATAGTACGCACAGGAGATCTAACAGTAGAGGGTTCTCAGTGAGCTGTTTATAAAACATTGGCTGAAATCTTCACTAATAGGGAATGGTGAAGCGCGAACCGAATTATCCTTTATACATAGTTTGACCCTCAATTCATCAACTTAGGTAGCCATTAGGAAAAATAACATGAATAAACTGGATAAAAGAGAAAAGCAAGATTGATTGACTGATTTCACATCTATATACCTGAGTGCTTGGCACCTGGAAGCTAAGACAGGAATGACGTTCAACCTTGTCCCATTTTGACAATATATAACATTGCAACGAAGAGCTTGGATCCTCAATAGCTTCCGAAGTTCCCTAACTGGAGGAAGCTGTCATTGTAGAATAGTAACCAAACTTGTCAGGCCGTTAACAAAAACTTAACAAGGATAGATATGCTTAAGCACTGGTACTTTATCATGTGACAAACCAAACATGCCACCATAGAGTAAGGAACGTTACCAATGTTGGGTCTTTCACTTTAAACGCATAGCAATGTGCAGTTGATCCTGCTTCGTCTTCAGAGATTACAAGTTCTTCTTTCCTCTTATCATTGATTGAAGAAACCCAACGAACCAATGTCTTTCTTAGATCCTCTCCACCCCATCGATAATCTGTGTGAGATTGATAATGTGAATCTACAACAAAAGGAAGTCCAGTAGAACTCTTCTCTGAGGTTGCAGATGGATAATAGAGTTCACCACCACTGTTACATATTAAAACATCAAAATCTGATGGCTTAAAATTTCCTGATGCTATAAGAGAGTTTATCTCCGTTATTGTCAAGGAAGTTGACAATATGAATCCAATCATGCCAGCATTCCTGTCCTTCAGCACTGCCTTCATAATTTTATTGAGAATTCCAAGAATTTCTGGTATGTCATCACAAGCAATTAGAAAAACGTATTTCCTCCTTCTCAGTGACAGAGACTTGCTAAGTGCATTAATGTCTTCTTTATTCATTGTCCCTACTTTTCGTGTGCTGTCAACGACGTTCTTTAACGATGTCAACGCAGCATGCTCTCTCTTGCTCTTTCCACTGACAGTATTTTGTTTGGGGATATCTAAAGCATTATCAAGGTTTACACTTTCTTCAGTTTTTCCACCGTCCAGTGAAATCTTTAGGTCCAGTGATAGATCATTCACATCTTGCGAGGAATCACGAGGTGAATCTGATTCTGAACCTTCATCTTCAGCATCACTTTGCTGCCATTTCGGCTGTTTTGGTCTCAAAGTAGCTATTCGAGCTAAGTAAGTCTTACAGTGCTCTGGCCAAGAGAAAAGGTGAATATTTTTTAGCCCATTCTGCCGGCACTTTGCCCAAAGTTGTTTATCAGAGACAAGCTTAAAAAGAGCATCAGCAATGGCTTGTTGATCATGAGGGTCAATTAGAAGACCATTGTCGAGAACCTGGAATAATCAAACAAATCAGTCGCTATTCATCAACAAGTTATTATGAAGCTGCAGTGTATTCGATTTTTGAGGGAATTTGTATTTTCTAAATTCTATAAAGGTCGCATCAGATTGACAAACCCGATGGATATCAACAGGGCCACCGTTTTTTGTTGCAACAATAGGCAAACCATGAGCTGCCGCCTGGGAACAAGAACCTTGAATTAGAATTTTTCTACTGGTTCATTTCTTAAAAACAAACAGAAACTGCAATGAGGGTTAAGAGAAGTACCTCAATCAAAGTAAGCCCAAATGGCTCAATAAAAGCTGGATTAATGAAAACACCCTACAAATATTTCCAAGAGTAGAGTGAATATATCATGTGAAATATCAGGCGCTGTCAAGTTATGCAGCAACTTGTCAGAGGATTTTAGTTGAATCATGTAGCATTAGATTACCCTGTAATTGGTAACACTAAGCAATATGTTGATAACAATTTACAATGTACTAGTAACAGTTAACTAGTGCATTTGTAACCAGCTACTGATGACATCTAAGCGGATTTATTAGCACCTTGAGAAACCATTATTGACTGAACATCAGTAACTACAGGATACGCATTGATTTATATCTAAGCTCTATTTGATGAACAGTCTAAAACCTTGGATCTTGCAGCAAGACGATAGATATCAGGAACCTCAGACTGCTTGTGGTGTTTAGGGTATGCCACTTGACCATATAGATCATATTTGTCTATTAACCTAAGGATTGAAAAGAGCACAGAAGCATTTGTTGTAGACATTTCTTCAATGTCATCTCGATTTCCCATTATCAGTGTCTGAAACAGCAGAGCAGTATAGGATTAAAAAGAAACAACTATGAATAAAAAACATTGGACAAAATAAGCAGTGGTAGCTCAGAATTGAGCGTACAAGGTTTGCTAACTCCCTGAGAGGGCGACATTCTCCAAATGCTTTGACGAGAGTAGTCAGATTTTTTTTGGGGTCTGGCCGGGCAAGTGCGAGTATCATAGGCTTGCGAGGATTGGAGAAGAAACGCATGATCTGGTAAATCAATCGGTGGTAATGACAACAGAAAAAATATAAATCTATTATATAGAGAACAGATTTTCTTTTTCAATCGTTAAAAAGAGTAGCTACATGTTATCACCAATCCAAAGTAAAGGAGTAGCTTTGACCTCAGACCAAATTGGTGAGTCATGAGCAGATTTATCTTCGTTCTTTTCTCCTTCATCCAAATCGGGTGGAACGATATGATTGAGTTCCATTCCGGGTGGAATCACCTTGGCATATATGATAGTTTATTTTAGAACATGTCGAACTTTAGTTAAGAAAATATATCCAATCGTAAAGATTGATAAAAGAGAAGGTTCATCTTGATACTTACAACCATACGAGGCATAAACCTGCCATGACAGCTTACACCCCTTTTCATCCTCGCTCTCAATTTGCTTTCTAGGACGGGATCGAAGCCATCATAAAGACGCCATTGCTCCTCAATCTCCTGTCTTGTGCTGGTTATGACAATTTCAGAAACATCGAGGGTTAAATCCTCTGCTTCTATTCGCCGCATTATTTTGTAGGTAGCATTAATTTCTTCTCTTGAGTGCCTTCCTTGTTTTAGAAGTTGGTCAAGCTTATCTCGTCCCAGTGAATGGCCAGTGAAGATCATAGGAACATTTAAAGATCCAGATAAAAGAGCTGCAGAGTCACCCGCATCAGCGTAATGTCCATGAATAGCAGCTGGCCAGACTGGTTCACCAACACCAACATGTTCACTCAGAACTTTAGACATTTGGATAATGTGCTTCATTGCATCGTCAACGAACTCAGGTATATACGGCCAAAGGCGTTCTTTTGGTATATACTTATCTTTTGGGCCAAATGGTATACGGACTATATATGCCCCGCTACATCCCCCACGCTCCTGATGTGAGTTGTCTGAACCTCTTGGATTCAGCATTTCTATTGGCTCACGATAGCTACGGTCTACATCAGGAGCTGATACTTGTCTTGTTAGTAAGTCTACCCTATAAACACCTGGCATCATTCCTAATGCCCTCGCAAGTTCTACGACGTACTTCACCTGAATGTGAGAAAGTTCAAAATTAGTTGGCAATTAATATATTAGAAAAGGAGGAAGCCAGCTGCAAAGAAACAACCCCCAAATCCAACATTTACCTGACCTCCAGTGTCAGAATCACGACCTAATTCCATGTTTTCCCCTCGTATCAAGCCATGAAGGCTGTATGACGAATATTTGAATCCCGCTCGTTAGATATCAATAAATACAACTGTTGATGTGAAATATACAATAAGCTATGGAATGGAACATCAATATGAATATATTGTTTGCGGTTATGAATAAGCTAGTGATTTCACTCACTATAGACCGTTATACAATCCTTTGAGGAGCTACTACAAGAGTTTACGTACGTGCCTGATTAAAACGATGTAGAGTTTCTTCTCCTTGTGCTGTCTAACCCAGTTCTCCATCGCATCAATAGAATTGACCCTAGGCAATCTTCCTCTAATGCTATCAGCACGAGCTGGAAGTTCACCTAAAGCATCCCCTTTCTCTCCTTCCGATAGGTCTTCTGACATGTCAGCAGCTGCTTCTCTGTGTGCTTTTTCCCGTTCAAGACGACGCCTAGCACGATACCG
Organism: Neltuma alba; assembly: GCF_004799145.2. NCBI lineage: Eukaryota > Viridiplantae > Streptophyta > Magnoliopsida > Fabales > Fabaceae > Neltuma > Neltuma alba. The sequence continues at coordinate 96,122 of NW_021634942.1, read as the reverse complement.
GGCCTCATCTGCTTCGACCTGGTAAAGAAATCAGAGGAATAGATGACAACCTCATCAGTCTATGGTGAACGAATTGTGATCAGGAATGTTTAAACTGTAACAACATTCTGGTTTCATGGCGTTCATTTGACAAGCAAATAGAGACAATGTGTGAGGCTCCATTCTGATGTTGAATTTGACATATGATACTGGATGGCCTCAGGTAGCCAGTGAAGATCATGGCAGACATTTGAGTGAATGTGAAGAAAAAAAAAGGCAGAGCACCTGCTTCTTCTTGCGCGCCAAATTCCAAATCCTCCAGCTCATGTTCTCCATTCTGGTGTTCCTCTCCTCAGTCCCACCCATCGACGCAGCCTTAACAAAATTCAAAAAATAATAATAAAAAAGAGAGCAAGACATACATATAGGAGCATGCATATATTTGGCTAGATCAATGGATAGAGGGGACTGGTAAAGTGAACGTACTCGAATCCACGAACGATGGAGATCGGTCTCATCGAATCCAGTGATGACCTCTTCGACGAAGAAGCGGGTGGGGTTGAAGCGACCTCTTTCTCGGAGCAGCAGAGATGATTTTACTTTATCACGGTCGATCCCAGGCCCAACATCAAGAATCGCCTCCAAGTAGCTATTTATCCAATCGTTTCCTGCCATTAGGCTCCAGAACAGAAATATTCACGTAGAACAGAACCGATACACTTGAGCAACAAGCAGACGACAAATACAAAAATGTGCGTGCCGAGCTGTTGTAGTTTCACAAGTGCATAGAACATAGATGCATGAGAATAATGACGAGTGGTGCTGAAGAAGTGAAAGTGGATCGATCAGGCGGGGATGATGATCTACGAGAACGTCCACGTTCCAAGCTCTGCGACTTCTCTGGAAAGGTTTCGGGGACCGTGACTCGTGTTTTTAGATTTCTCGTGGATCGCTCCTATTTTACTGCTTTGACTGAGTTCCTACTCCGTTTATAGTGTTGGCCTTTCGATTTTATGCCGTTACCATAAACAACCAGTCCAACAGTATTATTTTCACATGGTTCCTAGTTTATTTATTTATTTTGCCATAAATATGGTTGAGTCGCATCATTTATAGTTAATTATTATTAATACTATAGTTTTTCTAAAATGTGCATAAGTTTGAAAAAAAATTCTCTAGAGAATGGCATATGAGCACTTGCTCACCTCTTATTATTGGCCATGAAGTATTTGTTTGTCTTTGTTCTTTTGTGTCAGTGCAGATGTCAACCATTTGATATATTCCTCCGATTTTTAATATAAGACTCATTTAATTAATTTGATTAGGTTAAAGAAGTTAAGTTAGTTAATTATAAGAAAAATGACACATTTTTCATAAAACACCATAATCATTTTTCTTAATATCATCTTTTTCTCTTCTACTTGATTATGATTGATGAAGTATCTATAAGGGTAATTTAGAAAAAAATTAATAAATATGAGAAATGAGTTTTATATTTAGAAGCAAAACCAATTCTAGAATTGGGTCTTATATTAAAGACCAGAAGAGTATATGATTTGTCACTTGAAAAGAAATTTTTTTACATTATAGAACACAAAGAAACACAGTGAGGAGACAATTAAAAGATTTTTTTAAAAAAAAATTCAGTGCCACACCGGAAGGAGAGGGGCAACATTAAAGCAATTATTTCAGAATGTCCCGCCAAAACACTCGCGCGGCATAACTAACTTGGCGACCCTCCTAGGGGCCAAAAACAAAAAGGAACTTTGCAGACCTCTCCCTCCCTTCCCCGCGTCGTCCCTCTGTTCGAGCAAAATGCCTGACAAGTAGATGTGAACTCTCTTCTCCATCACCCACTATACCATATTTGAGCTAAAGAAGTACAGCATCTATCGACGCAGAAATAGGATTTGTGGTTTCCGCATTTGCTAGCGTCTCTGCAACATTTTTAAAATGGGCTTCTTCAGCGGCATTTTCTTTGGTATCTTATTTGGCGTCGGAATTATCGTCGCTTTTGCACGTTATGAAGCTAGCCGATCAAAGCGTCGCTCTGAGTTGGTATTTTCCTGATACCTTGTTTTCATGATTTTGAACCATCATCGTCATTATTATTATTGTTGTTATTATTTTGGCTTCAGGGATAACTTCTGACTCCTTTTTTTGGTTTTTCCCCCCCTTTTGAACGCTTTCAGGCGAAGACGGTCGCTGCTTTTGCAAGAATGACAGTGGAGGATTCCAGAAAAATTCTGCCTCCTCAGTTCTATCCACCATGGGTGGTTTTCACACAGCGGCAGAAGTTACATTCATCTTATTGTCTATATAATCTCATTCATTGCGCCTTACATTTTTATCTGGATGGTCTCCGATAATCTTTTGGCCAGTAACCTGGGCTCTGATATTTATTCTTCATCAAATGCAGTTAGATTGGCTTAACACCCAACTTGCGAAGATGTGGCCCTTTGTTGATGAGGTACTTCCATTTTTAAGTTTTCATCATAAGGAATCTCATTCGATCCCTTGGGTTGTCGGATATTGAATTCTTGTGACCGGAAAATATCGTTATCAAACTATTTGCGGTGATATGGCGTAGGCAGCATCGGAGTTGATAAGATCCAACGTGGAACCCATTCTTGAACAACATACGCCAGCTATCTTAGATTCACTCACGTTCTCTAAATTGACCCTTGGAACTGTTGCTCCGCAATTTACAGGTTAGTTTTGTCCCCGACATCATTGAACTTGTTCTTGTATGTAATAGAATAGGTCCCATGACGCTCATGACCAAGCTAAACAGAGAGAACATGTAAAGAAGTTGGTCTGATGTACTCGTTTCCGGAAATTTTCTGCTGATGATGATGTAAATTACTGGAAATATGCAGGAATTGCTATTCTTGAAGAAGAAAGCGGGCGTGATAAAGTGACCATGGAGTTAGAGATGAAATGGGATGGCAATCCAAATATCGTACTTGACATTAACACTCATATAGGGGTTGCACTACCAGTGCAGGTAATTAGTATATTTTTCCAACTGCATGTTTTTGGCATGCTCATTATTTTGTGTAAAGGTTTCATTTATTGTCCTTTTGCTGTAGAGCATGAAGACCAATCCCAAGACAATAACGAATTAACGATGATCTAGAGATAGGGAAAATATTTTAACCAAATCTTATCTTTTGAAAATTATCAACTTACAACTACAGTGGATTATATAAATTTGTATAGTTATTAATCAGATGTATATATCTTATTCATCTCGTACTTCAAATGTATCTACTAGGCGTGGTGTAGTAATGAGGGGTGCGGGTATTCAATGATGTAGTGGGAAAAATATATATATAAATGTTGGTCCAAAGCAACAACTAACATGATTAGATAGGAAACATGCATGCGTTGGTCATCAGAGTCTGTATGACTGAATGCTTGTCTCAGACATTCAGATGAATCCTTCTCAATCAATTGCTCACGAGATAAAGCTGGTAAATTGGGCAAGCTACATGTATCCTATAAATGGAGAAGGGAAATACCAACGGATAACACATGTAAAGGACTTTCCATCAATGGCCTAACAGGCATAATTCACCCATAATGGTCCACCATACCTATTTAACATTCATTTTGCTTAGCCCATATAGACAAATTTGTGTCTCTATTTGGAGAGAAATGTTAATATAAACAACGCATACACACACACATTCATTTTCGTCTCTGTTTGCTCATCCCTATCTCTAGGCATCTTCACACTGTAATTTTTATCAGAAAAAAAAAATACATAATTTTCATTGATTGACATTGATGTGTTTGACCGTGAAATTCAGTCTGCTTGTGAGATCATTAGAGACTTTGCATCGGTCATCATTTCTTGTAAGGCATTCCTTATTCTTCGCTTGCTCTTTCCTGGCAACTTGTTCGTATAGGTAAAAGATCTTGCATTCACTGGAGTTTTCAGGTTGATCTTCAGCCCGCTAGTAGACGAGTTTCCTGCATTTGGAGCTGTTTGTTATTCCTTGTTTCAAAAGGTGAGCCATACTACGTTGTGACTTAATGCCTTCGGGAGGAAATGAGAATATAAAACAATGGGAAAGTGAATTAAAATGTGAGAAATTGAAAATTAATGCAACTGATTAAAAGTTTAAATCGGTTTCTTTGTTTGCCATCTGCAGAAAGATCTGGATTTCACTCTCAAGGTTATTGGTGGTGATATTTCAAGTATCCCAGGGGTAGCTGATGCTATAGAGGTATAAGCCAAATACATCTTTAAAGTCTGTCTTTCAATAACAAGGCAGCGTTGTGACTTTTCATCTATTTTAACAATATAATTTAATGGTTTGATCACTTGAATGATTGAAAAACTTACTCGTTGATCTAATTTTCAATCAAGATGTTACTCCTTTTTACTTTGTCTTCATTTTTTTCCAGATATTCGGTCAGTTGGTTCTTAAAGCTACCTTAATGTTTCATTATATAAATGCATCTATGTATTATGAAGTGTGACTCCTTAAATGTTTATGCTGCAAGCGGAACTAAATTTTAATGTATCACGACTTCTAAAAATAATCTCTTGATAGAACCTAGTTGCCAACTAAAAGTAACAAGATCCAAAGATACGAATATATACAGCTGCCGTTCAATCCTTAATCATTTATGAAAGTTAGGCAGTTTAATCTTGCATTGCACTGCCAATGACCCTTTAACTCATACAATACTCTTGAATGTATGACAACATTTTCTATCATTTGACTATTCAGGAGACAATTAAGGATGCTATCGAAGATTCTATAACTTGGCCAGTGCGCAATATTGTACCAATTATACCAGGAGATTATAGGTATGTAAAAACTTGTTTATAAGAAGAGGGAAATTATGCATAAAAATATTGGCAGCAGTTTAGAGTAAGTTACCTTCTTTCCTAAGTAGGACATATCTTGTAATCATGATTGCTCTCCCGCCAAGATTCAAAGGAATGCCTTCAAAGTGAGCATACTACGCTAGTTCAAGAAATTGTGGGGTCTATCGCTTGAAAAACGACATGAAAGGGTAATGAGAAAACCTTTATGAATAGATGTTCAAATTTCTTCAATTCTGCGTTGGAGTCAAAAAGATAAATACCAACAAGAGAAGAAAGAGTGAGCCTTTGAGAGAAGGAGGGAGAGGGAGAGGAAGAGGGATTTTAGTATTTAATTAATACTAAGGATGTCACAGTATGCCAATATAATCTTTGTCCTTCCCGTGAGAACTATGGTGAGATGCTATATAATTTTCCACGATATGGTGGAATTTTGTGGGAACATGACATACCATTCTTTTGGCAATTACGCAGAAATAATGACTTTACCAACTTCTAAACATGCATCATGACTCGGCACATTTTACATGACATAAAGTTGACATGACTCAACATATTTTTTATGATATAAGATTCTAACATGACTAAAACTAGAATCTCTTTATTCAAAGTAAATTTTATTGAAGTAGGAAATGTCACATAAATTGCATATTATTTAACAGAGGCAAAAAAAAACGTTGTACAGGGTTGTTTTTAAGTTTTCATTTCATCTTTATTTTTATATATTTGTTTTGTAAATTCATCAAAAGTACCCTGCATATTCCTGTGGATAATTTGATCGATTTTGCTTTGAGCTCAACATGGAAAAGGTTTTTGTTATTTTTACATTTTGGTGATTATGACTTATTTCTATCTTGTCAGTCACCTGGAGCTGAAAGCGCAAGGAACACTAGAAGTAAGACTGGTGCAAGCGAAGGGGCTAACAAATAAAGAACTGATAGGCAAATCCGATCCTTTTGCAAAATTATTTATACGTCCACTTCGTGACAGAACCAAACAAAGTAAAACAATCGTAAGTCAACCTTCCCCTGTGGAAGCTTCGTTGATTGATTGATTAATTAATTTTGGTTGCTCATAAACCAGTGGTTGGATATCTTCAGAATAATGACTTGAATCCAGTTTGGAACGAGCACTTCGAGTTTATTGTTGAAGATCCTAATTCACAGAGCTTCACGGTACGAATTTTTGATGATGATGGCCTTCAAAATGCGGAGTTCTTAGGCGCAGCCCAAGTGCAGTTACGGGAACTTGAACCTGGTAAAGTCAAGGAAATATGGTTAAAGCTGGTCAAGGAATTGGGGGTCCAAAGAGATAACAAATACAGGGGTGAGGTAAGAATTACATCTCACTAGCGTCTTCATAATGTATTCGTCTGGACATTGAGCTGATTAACAGATATAAAATATTGTATTTGTGATGTGTAAATGTGCGAGTTGTACATTAATATTTCATATAACATATTCTTGAGTTTCTAATCCTCTTACATTATACCTGCCCTTCATAGGTGCATTTGGAGCTCTTGTACATCCCAATTGGCCTGGACAACTACTTTAGCAACACTTTAAACCCAGATTACTCGTTAACCACTTATGAGAAGACCCTTAAGGATAAGGTTGATGACGATGCTGCACCGAAGAAAAATGTCATTGTTAGAGGGGTGCTTTCTGTGACAGTTATATCAGCTGAAGACTTACCCGTAGTGGACCTCATGGGGAAGGCTGACCCTTTCGTAGTCCTTTCGTTGAAAAAATCAGACAGAAAACACAAAACCAGGGTAATACTCAGCTCATTCAACAACGAAATAAGAATAAGTAAATTGTTGAACTGATAATTTTGAAGTAATTTTTGAATTAATGTAAATTGGTTATCACAAGGGTGATTAAAATGTTTTTTTCATTTTGAATCGAGCGGAGAATGTGTCACATTGATATTGATTTCGTTTATAAATTAAGATGATATAGTTTCTCTGTAGTTATTGGTCACAGTACATTAACGGTGGTACTTTCAGGTTGTAAACGAATGTCTAAACCCAGTGTGGAATCAAACGTTTGACTTTGTTGTGGAGGATGCGTTACATGACTTGCTAATTGTTGAAGTCTGGGATCATGATACTTTTGGGAAGGTGATTTCTCTTGACGCTGCCATCCTAATGTTGTTTCTTTTAAGGTTCTTCTAATTGGATCTCCACCTCTTGCGTTCCTCGGAATAATATAATGATCAGTTTGCCATCTTCATTTTATGCTGCAAATTTATGAAAATCAGTATCACATATAAGAGATAAGTGAAATGTATGGATCTTGCAGGAGAAAATTGGGAGAGTGATCTTGACATTCACTAGGATCATCTTGAAAGGCGAACTTCAGGACACTTTTGCCTTAAATGGTTCTTCATCTGGAAAGATCTCGCTGCATTTCAAGTGGAAACCACAGCATAAGAAGCGGGATCAATCATAGACTTCTGATATTTCACAAAATAAAGTTACGCTTATGGTTGTTATTTCATTTTTCTCACCTCTGTCCCTGTTTTGACTTTTGAGGATTCTTGACTCAGCAACCGACATTTGTTACGGCTATTTGGCTGTTGTGATTAGTAAATCATCAAAACTTCGAAACTCTGGAGCTCACCATGAATATATACATGGCTAAAGTTCGACATTGTTTTTTATTCCAATATTATTGAACATGTTCAGTTCTTTATTTTTTAAAGAAGCTATGTTGATTTTAATTTTCGGTTTTGTCAAGCTATATAATTGTTTATTATGTTACGATCTTATTAATTTTTTTAATATGAGTTTAAGTCGAATACGATGCTTCTAAAATCATGTATGAAAAAGCAGAAAAAGTTAGAGAATCTGAACTTCAAATACGTTTTGTCATGTTACGCCACTTTTGTTTACCAAAAAAAAAATCGTAAATTTGGCTAAAGGTGTAAACTAGCTATGTTTACAATTGGACATCGAGAGTGGAGGATTTTATATGCATTGAGTTTCATTAAATTTCAGGAGATAAATGCTCATACTAATTTGAAGATGGATGTTTATATGCATTTGGAGGATTTAATATGAATTTTAATTGAAGATCTCTTCTCTTCACCTTTGTAAGAGATGTGTGTTCCGTTGGTTTTGATATTGAATATTTCACAAAAGGAAAATATTTCCGTTCTCCAGTGGTGTTCTATTTTAAGAAATCTCTTTTTAATTAGTTGTTGTTGTAATCATTTCTCTGCATATGGGTTTGTTGCTGATTTAAGTGGGTTAACGACACAAAACATAAATGGAGGCTGAGATGGGCCAGCCACTTCCCACTAGCCTCGTTATAGGACCAGGAGCTGAGTGCTTAGTTATACTATATGTTAGTGGTGGTTTTTTTTGTGGAGTTGACTTCCTATCATGAAGGTTTTTTATAATAGAATTTTAGGAGGGTTTCGGTTCAACCAAACTAAAGATATGTCACTTGATCTAACTCTTTTTAAGTCATATCATGTTAGGTAGGATGAATTTACAATAGACCCTTAAGCGTTTATTTAGGCACCATAAATGCAGGATATCTCTCAAAGCACCATGATAGGAAATCAAACCTCCTCCCCTATTAGTGAGGGTGCAGTTCTTATCACTAAACCCAAATTAAAGACAGGGCATTTAATCTAATTCTTCTTAGGTTATGTTATGTCAGGCAGGATGAATCTATAGCAGACTTCCAAACGTTTACTTAGGATTCCTAACCCCTTGTTTGGATGAAAAGCAAATGAGGGAGGAAAGAAAACTAGAGAGGAAAATAAATTAAAAAAAAAAGTTGTTTCTTGTTTGGATGAGGAAAGGAAAGTAGGAGAAAAAAATAAGGTACGAGGCCCATGTTATTTTCTTTCCAACTTTTCTCTCCACATATGGAGAGAAAATGAGAAGAAAACCGACATTCCTTGTATACCCTTCTTATATTAAGTAAATAAATGCATATTTTGCTTTTAATGCAATTTTTTAATTTTATTTATGGCTACTTTATAATTTAGCACAATTATCTTACTACAGCCAAATTCTGAACCAATATATAAACTCTATTTTTTCACATTCAATGCAATACTCAGAATTCATACTAACTATACACACATACACATGTGTTTCTCCACCTCTTTCAACTTAATAATAATTTTTTATTATCTAGTAATAATTTTAAATAATATATATTTTATTTATTTTCTTTTATTATATTTAATTAAAAAATTATCCACATTTTATTTTTCCATTACAAATAACATTTTTTATTTTTAAATATAATAATATGATAATATATTTTTATTAATTAATTTTATTTTAAATTATTTGATTATATTAATGTTCATATAATTTTTTTATTGTGATATTTAATTTGGTTCCAAACATAATATATATTGAGATAACAGTAATTTAGTCATTTATATATTTGCTCACTTTTTTTTCTCTCCATATTCTCTTTTTCATCCAAATAAGATGGATAATAATATTTTCTCTTCTTTCTATTTTTTTCTTCTCATTTTTTTTCCTCTAACTTTTCTTCTCACCCAAACAGAAAATAAACATAGAATATCTCTCTAGACCCTGAGCACCCTGAGGATGCGGTTCTTACGAAAAATGACGCCTATTGTGAATTTTAATGAAGCGTCACTCCCTTCCTAAAACTGGGTAAAATTGCCGGCACAGACCCCTGTCCACACTGTCTCGCGCCTTCAATTTTAGAGTTTGTGGCTATTCTCATTCATTCATTCAAATATTTAAAAAGTATATACATTAAACTCTGTCATGGATTGCCTGTATGAACAAAATAGAGCAACAAAAATTTACATAAAAAAACATCTTTGTAGAAGATGTTACTCCTCCGGTCCTTAATATAAGACCTATTTAACTAATTTGATTAGATTAATGAAGTTAGGTAAGTTAGTTAATTATAAGAAAAGTGACATATTTTTTCTAAAACATCATAATCATCTTTCTTAATACCTCCTCTCCTTCTTCTACTTGATTATGGCTGAGGGAGTATCCATAAGGGTAATTTAGAGAAAATTGATAAATATAAGAAATGAGTCTTATATTTAGGACCAAAACCAACTTAAGAATTGGGTCCTATATTAAGGACCGGAGGAGTACTATTTATCAAGCGACAAACATGTGAAGGGAATCAAATATGTTTTTGAAGTTGTTCTTTTTCTTTTTCTTTTTCTTTTTTATTAATGCCGGTTAAGTAGCCCACAGCTAATTATCGAAAATTATAATTATAGTTTTGAAATGTTTGTGAGTTTTTTATACATTTGTTCAGGCTCATCAATAACCTTTTATCCATAATTTTTTCCATGTCAAAATAACAAATCAATTAATCAGACCCTCGCATTTGATCGCAAGGTTAAAGTGAATTAGACTTCAATATACAATTCTCTGCCAAAATTTTTCCATCCCGACCCTAATATACGATTCTTTACATGCTTTAGATTCAGAGGAATCTGATACCCTGCACGTGGGATGCAAGACGAATTTTCTATTTCTCGTCAAGAAATTCTAATTATGACCGTTCACCTCTAGCAAGTCCTCACAATAATATTGGATTTGAGCTCCTTCTTAACATTTCCCGCTATTGTCATCTTTCAGTCAATTTCTACAAGGATTTTTCCTAACCATAGCCTAACATTTAAAGAATTGAGAGCTCAGGTTAAAAAATATGCTAAATTAGCGCTATCTTCCCAACAAAATATCAACAATGACAATATGTTGACCCACCGCCCTATTTCGTGGAAATACAAAAATACAATAAGCCTGTCTACGTTGACTTGGAGGGGTGAATCAGATTAATAAATGTAATTACAATACACAGGTTAATTTGTTTCAAAAATTGAGCATTCAAATATCTGTCCTACATTTATTCCTCAAGGCACTTCGAATGGATTGAAGACCATATCAACGGGTTTTTCATCTTACAAGCAAACAAGGCATATCTCATCTAGACAAAATTTTTAAAACGATCAAAAAGGATCATTTTGCTTCGATAGCGCGTAGTCATTAGGTTGCGTTACCTCAGAATATTCTCTCCAGAAATTAAGCTAAAGAAAAAGATGCCGCCTTTCTCCGTCACAAGGCACAAGTTCACTGTCTTTAATTAAACAACACGATGCTCCGCGCTAGTGGGTCTCTCTGACCAGACAAATATTTATTTTACGATATCCCTATTTAGTTGTTCTGTTGTTCCCCATATTTTTAATGTTTGATTTGTCTTTGCCTCAATGACCTATCAACTAACTCAATTATGCCCCGAAAATTCCACTTCATCTTTTGGGTTGCCCTTCCATAATTTATTCCCCAGTGTGATATCATAATTCCCATGATAAGCTGTGTCTTTGGAGGAACCACAAAAAGCAAATGCAGATATCTACACGCACATGTCTATCTATTTTCAGTAGTAAATACGAATTTATTATAGGATACGGGTGGATGAAAGACAGACTGAGACACAGAAGAGAAGGGACAATTAAGAGAGAACATAATGTAATAATGGCGTTGATGGATGCATTAATAGTACCATTTATTTGGTAAATTTGGAATTTTGAGGACATAAATAAATAACTCGTATTCTGGAGTGGTAGCAACATGGGGGAGATGTTGAAGCTACAAGTAATGACAATTTGACAACCGAAACTTAATTTTAACACTTCCCTCTCTTTCTCTTTCATCCGCATTACTCTGACCTTTTTCTTTTGTGAGAATCCTCCTTCCCATCTTCTATTCCTTCCATTCGCTGCATTGCCTCGGATTTGCCGCAAAAAGGAGGTTGATTTTTATTATTTGTTTTCTTCTTCTTTCTCCTCTGGCTAGAATTAGCAAGCACGCTAGATTTGAGCTTTTGCTAACGAAGATCTCAACCACTCATGTCGCTGAAGTGACGTCTTGAAGGGAGTTTCAGGGATCTCGCAGAGCCTTGCAGATCTTTGCAATTCCTGAGGTTTCTTCTGCTGGGCATAGTTTGGTCAATGATGGGTTGGAGATACAAGGCTGGTTTGTTCCTTATAGCCGCCGTTGTTCTGATTTGGGTCACCTCGGCTGAAGTCACTCAGGTGACCTTTTACCATTTTTTCGTGCTGAATGAAACTCTTCATAAGTTTCTTTTGGAGTTTCTGTGGGATTTATTCTGTGAATGTGCTCTTGTATATGTTTCTATTCGCGTGCTTGTTCTGTTGAAAACTGCTTTCTTTTTCTTGGATTCCTTTTTTTTTTTTTTTTTGTAATCTAAATACTCGAGCTTCTTTGATAACTATTAAATAGGATTAAATGATTCGAGGGTTAATATCTTTAGGCCATAACGTTGCACAGCCTATCAATAATCATGCAATTCATGTAGGGGTCTGTGTGCTTGAGAGATGGATGCAAGCTGATCTTTTGGCTCTGTGTGACTTGACGTTAGAGCTTACCAAGAATTAAGACTCTCTGTAATAGATCGAAATTCTGTTGATTTAACAATTGAAAGCTGTATGTGTATTACTAACGTGTCTCTTGGGTACTGTAAGGGGGTGATAGACACACCTCCTGTTAAATCTCGTGCGTTATGTTATCCTAGAACCAGAAGACATTATGCTTGAAATTTCATGGTTGCAAGTTATCGGGTTCCCTAGAAACATCGCATTTCACCTCTGCCTTTTAGTTGCTTCCACCTCCGCCTTTTAGTTTGCTTCCTCAGAACTCTGGTCCACCCATGATGTCTATCATAAAAGTGCTCTAATATATTGAAATTTGGTTCGGGGGAATCTTTTGTGGTAGGCATCACCATGCATTGTGATAGCTTCTAAGCTTTATGTCTACATATACATTCCCATTAAAAATGTATAATTCTTAACAGTGTAAGGTATTTTGGCATTCGATAACGCTATTCTGAACATTATTGACAGGATATTTTCACAGATTACAAGCAGCCATTTGCAGTGACATATCTTGGAGCTTCTCTCATGGTAGTTTACCTCCCGCTTGCATTCATTAAGGACTGGTTGTGTAATCTCCTTAAACGCCACTCTTCTAAAACTGGTAAGAATGTGGAAAGCAAGGATGAGCCTTCTTCTGGGATTGTTTCTCCTCTCAAAGGCAATGGAGTGCAGAAACAGTTTGAACTGGAAATATTAAAAGATAGTGAATTAGACCTTTCAGCTCTTGCAGAAGGAAAGCCGTTAATAGCTAGACACAGTGACAAGCACGTGCTAAAGGCAGAGAAGGAACTTACTTCTTGGGAAATTGCTAGTTATGGATTTGTCATTGCCCCTATCTGGTTTTTGACAGAGGTGAGTTACTTCAAATGATATCCTAATGTATGCAATAGACTTTACTCTCATACACACACACATATATATATATGTAAAATATTTTTTTGTCATATTTTAAAAGTGTATATCTGTCAGTTTTGACTTATTTGAATATCCTGACCGTTAAAACCAGCCGTGAATTGACTATTAAGAATACATCAGGATTATATTTCTCACGCCCATAAATAAGTCTTCTCTACCACAATAACTGAACTATAACTGAATTCTTACATGATTAGACACTCAGTCTTTAGAATTTTTTGGTTTTCCCTCATTCTTTGACAAGTCGTTAACTGGGGTCCTCGTAGATCAAATCACCAGATATACTTTGACCCATACTTGTGACAACACACACAGACATGCATCATTATATATCTGATATTTTTAACACACTATGAATAAGATTTTCGTCATGTATTATGCAATAAATCTAGTCTGTAACACCTCATCACAATTTGCATATTTTATGTTCTATGAAGTAACTCGATTAAATTCTGCGGGAAATGGTTGGACCACTGGATAGATAATTGTGGTAGCCGAATAATTTGGATGCTATACAAATTTAAGAAGCGCTTGTTCTTAGTGCATCTTTTTTTTTTTTTTGGGGGGGGGGGTGTGGTAGGTCTGAGTTCTTGGTGCAATTGATTTGTATTGACTATTGATTATATTGGCAAGCAGAGATTCTTTCAGTGTCTTTCTCAGACTCAAACCTCAGTTATTTGCTACATTACACGCTGTCATATTGATTCTATAAATCGGTCTATGGCAGTACTTGCATGACATACCTATTGTCTGCCATCAATTTCTTTGTTCCTTTAGTCATCCATGGTTAACTATGACTTTAATTTTGTTCTATGACAACCTCAGGGAACTGAAAATTGAGTTTATTAACTTTTGTTCTGGTTGCTTTCAGTATCTATCAAATGCTGCCCTTGCACGGACTAGTGTTGCAAGTACAACAGTATTATCATCTACTTCAGGACTTTTCACTCTTTTCATTGGTGCATCCATGGGTCAAGACTCTTTAAATGTTTCCAAAGTAGTTGCTGTGTTTGTCAGTATGGCTGGGGTTGTCATGACGACTCTGGGGAAAACTTGGGCTGCAGACGAGTCACAATACAGTGCTGAGTAAGCCTTCCGTCTATTTTCATGACCACATTGCCTATATTTTCATATGAATTTAACTGATTAATTAAAGATCAAACAAATTGATATTCACACTTAATCTATCATTACCTTGCTCTTTGTAATGCTTTTCTTTTTGGGCGTTGACAGTTGATATTTGTGTTCAGCAATGAGAAACGCTCTCTGATTGGAGATCTTTTCGGCCTTCTCTCAGCCATCACATATGGTCTCTTTACTGGTTAGGCAATGTCTCAGCTGTTAGCAAAATTAGTTCTTTATTCTGTCAGATAGTTTTGAATTTTGATGAATCACAATCATTTCTTTTATTGTTAATGTTACAGTTCTTCTGAAAAAATTCTCTGGTGAAGAGGGAGAAAGGGTTGATGTGCAAAAGCTATTTGGATACATCGGATTGTTTACACTTGTTGCCCTATGGTGGCTTAGTAAGTCTTTTATTTGCGATGCTCCTGTACTCATTATTGATTATACTTTGCTTTTCTAAATAGCTCACTAATTCTTGGATTTATATTCTGTCAGTATGGCCACTGACAGCCTTGGGAATAGAGCCTAAATTTACGATTCCCCACTCTGCTAAATTGGAAGAAGTGGTTCTTGCTAATGGATTTGTTGGAAGCGTACTCTCGGACTATTTATGGTACGTGAGATCAATCTTAATAGTGCATGTGCTCGCGGGTGCTCTAATTCTAATGTTAAAAATTGTGTTCATCCACGCAGGGCACTTAGTGTTGTATGGACTACCCCCCTTGTGGCCACTCTGGGCATGTCACTCACCATTCCTCTGGCTATGGTGGCTGACATGGTCATCCATGGTCGGCACTATTCAGCAATATATATTCTAGGCTCAGCTCAGGTACTTTGTAACCTCTCAAGATATCTTCAACAAGCTCATGTTCGTTTTGGGTGTTAAAACAACGTTTTCTTGTGCTACGCAATTCGGTCTCATGTCTAGAATAGTTTCTTCTGTCTACGATCTCATATATGGGTTTTTTTCCTCTTTCCTTTTCACACATTAAAATCAGAACTGTTTTGGCAGGTGTTTGCAGGTTTTGTGATAGCTAATGTTTCAGACTGGTTCACAAAGAAGTTGGGTTTGTAGCGTTTTGTGTTGAACCGTATCCTAATCTCTCTAAAAACACATTCTTTTACTGGGCGGTCCACTGTCCTGGTTGGGTGCTGCGCCACAAATGCCTCGGTCCTGGTTTGGCATCCTCATAAAAGAAATAAAGGGAAGAAAGAGGACAAGAGTGTGTATATTTCATACTGTATTCGTTGGCTGTGTATATGATTCTAGAGTGAGCTGGTATTTGCTGTGACATTTATGGACATCATTAGGTCGTGCTGTTAGCAAGCCTGTTTCTGTTTGTTATTTTCACATACGTAAATCGTCAAATTCAATTTTCCAGTTCATTCTTTTGCTTTTGACATCACTGGTTGCCGATTAGTCAGGGGCCTTAATGCAACTATGTGAGTGGGAATAGAATTCTTCTTTTTGGTCATTACATACATATATATATATATATATATATCAGAATTATTAGATATTTTTATTAACTTATCATTGCATGTGTGGCTTAATCACGTGAACAAAACATCAAAAGTAAAGATATGTATATGTGGTTTTTATGTTTTTCTTATTAATTTTTGTAATTAAGATGTAGTGAAGTATAACAAATATAAAATTTTAAGAAAACGAACAAGAAAAATTGTCTAAGAAAGAGGGAATTGCGAATAAAAGAAAAATTACAGCAAGTACTTCCCAGCTCCCGCAAAAGTTTCCAAGTGGATTTCGTCACTATTAGTGTATTTAATCTTACGGGAAAAAAAATCTAATTTCTAGCAGGGAAAAATTTCTCAATAAAACAAAAGAAAAACTCGTCTATCATAAAGAAAAAATTCTGGTCTTGCTAAGTGATCCAAGCTCCGTTATTCCAAGCGATGGCCTGCTCCGAGGTCAAGATCCTTCTATGTTGCATGTTTCGGTTATGGTCAATTAATGTAACCCAGGATGTTATTTTATCCCACGCCCCTTGGTACTTGATTGTAACAATTGAGCTGTAATACTTGCCCCTTTTTTTTTCCTTGTTTTGATATATTGATCTTTTTATTCAAAAAAAACATATGAGAATCTAAGCATTAAGCTTCTTCTTCTTCTTCTTTTTTAATATAAGCTTTCAAGCTTTCAATCCCTGAAAAAACATCTAAAATATTTTTCTTAACATTCTTGGGAATGTGAAGCAGGTAAAATAAAAATAAAATGTTCGTTATTTTTTAAATAAAAAAAATTGCGCTCCGATCGGAAATGAGCCCCCTTGGCCCTCTCTCTCCTCTCGAGCCTGCCAATCTTGCAAATATCAACTTCTTCCGTAGACGAGACCCGAAGTATATAGTTTTGGTTTCGATCGGCTCTTAAAAACGCTCCATAATTCCCTGTCCGATTCTGGAGGCGGCCATGCACTCGAAAAGACTCTTATTTGCTCTTTTCCTGCAGCTATTCTACTCGATTTTCTCCTCGTCCTTCGCTCAAGCTACTGGGTACGGTATTTTTTAATCCTAGTTTTTATCTACTCTCTTGTTCTGTATCTTCATGCGAGACGTAGCTGATAAATCAGTTATTGATTTTGAACTTTTTCTAATATTTGGTGTACTTATCCACTATTTCCCTTAGTTTTCTCACAATGCAAACCTAGGAAGGTTGGTTTAGGAATATTGGCATTGATATAATCCTCTGACCAAATGCAACTTATTCAGGTCTGCTGAGGGCTACCCTATTAGCGGTCGAGTGAAGATTCCAAGTACGTTATATCTTAAATTTGCTGACTTTTTATAATTGAATCCAAATTTTAGATTGATGTATCTTGTGAGTTTATGTCCGGCTTCCGTTTAATTAGATTGATGTATCTTCCGGAGACCTGTTGCTCTTCCATGTCAGGATCGACCATAATTTCACTGGTTCCTTGAACGGGATGTATTGAACTTGGACATCTAGATCTATATCATTATGTTTGTCATGACCTATAAATTGAATATTAATTCATATTAGATTCTACTATTAAGATGAGAAGTTTCCCTGAAACCTTGAATACTGGACTAATACTGTGGCCTGCAGCATGAAAAATTTGTGATCTAGTTATTATGTGGGAATTTGTTTGGGTGGGGTGGGATGCAGGTAGTGATTAGTTCAAGCCTCATGGTGTGAAAAAAGGGGAAAAATAATTAGAATCAGTTTGCACTTCGTACAGATTGATTAGACTTTTATTGTTCTCGGAGCAATAATTGATGATGGCTTAGATTAGCTAAATTTGATCTCGTTGAAATTTTATCAAGAACATGGGTATTACACTTGTCAGTTGCTCTTGTTCATTTTATTTTTTTGGGTATTTGGGTCGGGTTCTTATTCATTATTTGATGCATTGTGTTCAAAAGAAAAGTATTTGTTGCTTGCTGCCGCATCTCATCTAGAAAAGGATGACATAACTTTTGAATAGATTCAACTGTAGAGATAAGGCAAGGATCTCCAGAACCTTCCGTTGTTCCTTGTCACGAAGGTTGAGCTAAATCTAGCTGACTTTGTCTCAGGTTGAGAGGTTTTAGGGGTGTTGATGATTACTTATTGTCCATACTGCATATTGCTTGTCACGAATCTATCATCCTATTGTGCATTTTTGGCATATGAATTGCTTGTATGTTGGTAAATTTTAGTACTCCAGATTGCACGTATTTTGCAAATAAATCTATTTATCGTAAAATATAAGATAAAGTTGAGTTTATTGAAACTGTTATTAACCAACTCTGACGGCTGCATAATTAGTCACTTCTCCACATAGGAGGTCTTGTACTCCTTTGGGGCGAACCCCCCCCCCCCAAAAGAAAGCACGCGCACGCGCGTGCACTAAAACAATATCCTCTCTCAATCTTCTTTCTTTGCAACACCTATTTGGCAGGTCTGGGAACAAAGGAATTTGGTCTTCCTGGAAAAGTTTCAAATGTCAAGGTCATACTCAATGGTGGTCAAAGAGTTACATTTCTGAGACCTGATGGATATTTTTCATTGTATCCTTTGATTATAACTTAAGTAACACCTCTGTTTGAATATGCGTGATGAGAGGATAGTCATCAGTCTCCTTCCTTCTTCTTATCCTCCTCGATTTTGAGAAATCATAGCTAGTGCTGAGATAATTTCTTAACTTGCCTGCTCAAAGCCACAATGTGACAGCAGGGACTCACCTGATTGAAGTTGCTGCAATAGGCTATTTCTTTTCTCCGGTTCGTTCTCTACTGCAATTTCATCTTTAAATTTTTCCTTGTTAATTTATTGATATTTTCTTTTCTCTGTGTTCACTGTTGTTAAATTCTATTCACAATAAAATAGGTACGAGTTGATGTTAGTGCCAGAAACCCAGGCAAAATTCATGCAGCTCTGACAGAGAATAGGAGAGGGCTCAGTGAGTTTGTCTTGGAGCCATTAAGGGAGGAAGTATATTACGAGGTTGATTCAGACTGCATATTTGAAGCTGTTTTTCATGATTATATCTTCTCCCCTTCAAATTATTATTAGAATATATGCCTAATACTTTCTTTTTCATTACAGATTAGGGAACCCTTCTCTATTATGTCCATTGTGAAGAGCCCAATGGGTCTGATGATGGGATTTATGCTGCTTGTTGTGTTCGTCATGCCCAAATTAATGGAAAATATGGGTATGTTCATAAACTTGCATTGTAAACGTGTTTCATTTCTTTGAGAGTCTGACTCTTGCATATCTGTATGGCTGTACTTGCTGCCTTGGAGGGGTGCCGTATTGTTTGTTTCCTTCTGCATCATTTCTTGAGGCTAGTGATTGTTTCTCTAGGTACAAGTTTCTAAGCGTACATCAAATGAACAAAGACTAGTGAAACGGAAGTGAATTTAACTTTTCCTTTCAAGTGCCATAATTTCAAGAGTTATCTATTTCATTTAGGCTGCATCTATTGATGAAAAACCTCTTACTTATTCGGCTTTCTCTTCATTATGCTCTTGCTGGAGTGTTTTCCATTATATAACTTGCTTGTACCTTTTCTGAGTGCACCACATCATATTTATTTTGCTCAGTCTTGAGTGTCTTGTCCTGTGTTTGCTTTCTTGTTGCTCTAGACCTTTATGTGATGTGATGATACGTCCTTTTTCTTGAACAATCTGTTCAATGAAAAATATTTGATCATTTATAGAGCTTAAGCAGGATGTATAATTTCACATGACTGCTGCTGATGGTTTCATTATATTTTGGTGGCAACAGATCCAGAAGAGATGAGGCGTGCCCAAGAAGAAATGAGAAATCAAGGAGTTCCATCATTGGCAAGCTTTTTACCTGGCGCTAGCAGCAGCAGCAGCTAGACGGCGAATGACACACTGTTTGAAGAATCTTGTTATGACAAAAAGATGCCCAAAGAAATATATACTTCTATACTGTCATGCAGTAGTTTGAAATTTCTACTAATTGGAGATCTTAGCGTATTCTTTAGAACCTGAGGCTTTTATGTAATTCTGCTCACTTTCTTGTCAACATTAGCAATCATGCACTACCGTTTTGCCGTTTGTGGTGTGCTTATGGTGACATTTTATTTTGCTCTCCTTTTTATTCTCCTTCAATTGGGAAGAACAGCGAAGGCAGGATTTTTGTGTCTGCATTGCTTGAGCTAGCATTTCTTGTTCATACGTGGAGCTCTATTAGTTTTCTGTTTGCTGTCCAATTGCGTTTTAGTAGGAAGGAGTTTTAACAGTCTATGTAGAATTGAAATCAGAGAGAGGTGCTACCGCATTATCAAATTGGAGTGGGATGCTCGCAAGCGCGCAAATATAGGTCAACAATCTGGGCCATCTTGATTTTTTTTTATGTTTCTTTTTGATAAAGCAAATATAGTCAAGCATCGGTACATTCCATTGCTATAAATTCCTTAAAGCTATCTTTTCAAGGGTGGGGTGTCTTCAAAACCAGATACCTGTAAGTATTCTACTATGTACAATCTGACAGCAGAGACTACAATAAATACGAAATTACTCATCGCTAGTATAACTTAAAGTTAGGGAAGTCTCCCTGCTTTTGGTTCCCTGTCTACCACTACCCCATTACGAGGTCAACCAATTGAGATGCAAGAAGTCATTGTATTGCTGGATCCATTCTCAGCCGGTGAGGGCACTCCCCATTTGCCTTCAGATTCAAGTGGCTCAATAACTTGAACCCCGCCATCCGTTAATCCTAGGGCAAACTGATTTGGATCTTGCGGATTCGCTGCTATCACAAAAGGATATAGGCCAGAACCTCTGCAAAAGAAACAAACAAGTGTAGTACATAAGGGAATTGTTAGTTTGTTACCACTTACCACGACACAAAGGAAGAACCCTTGATTTTGTGATTAAACATCATCTGTCATTCATAGATGCTTGCATAAATTTTGTGGGGAAAAAAAATTAAACCAAAGGGCATGGAGCTAATTAAATAACATTTGTCTTCTCTGCAAAAATGGGCTAGTTGTATGCATCCCTTGGTCTACTTTTTTTTTTTTTGCCTTGATCCCTAACAGGGTGAATATGGATTAGCTTGATCCAATTTGTAAATTCAGGACCCTCTCCAACCTCAAGGGATCCCTATTTAAATTTCACAGATCAACATAGTCTACAACATTTCAGTAACAGATTTGCTTCATAGAAGAAAAGGATAATTAAAATACTTTGACAATTAAATCACCATTCATTTATGACATTGACATGATCGGTCTTACGGACTGTAAATGTTGGAAAACAAGCCATCATAGCCATAATATTGGGCAGAGAGGGATTACAGGTTACGCGAAGTACCTGGCAGTAGAAGAACCAAGATAAGCACTGGGATTAATCTGGCATTGCAGCTGGAGATTTGAAGTGCTAAATATTAGTATTACTCCATCTATGAAGCTGGTATAGATTAGCTGGCAATTGGACGAGAACGTTGCATGGGAAATTGGGGCCATGAACTCTCCTACAGTCCACTAAAACACGAAAAACGCGAGATATGAATTAGCGTATGAAGGACAAGAACAAACACCAAGTGCTTCATGCATAATACTTTTGAGGGAAGTGAGTCCACAGTTTTAAGGCATTCTGTACATTTAGACAACAGGCATCATAGAAGTAGCAAAGACAGTCCACGGTTTCAAGTTAGATGTGAAAAGCTAGAGAAGTGATGTGTATGAACTGTAATGTCATCAGTGCAAAGTAAAACAAGTTATTGCAACCACATTAGTTTATCACGAAATTTGGAAATGCATCTAAAATCTTGAAAAAGTTAAGTGCTACATAACATACTTGCTTTACGCATTGAAGCTTAGATGTCTCATATATGGCTATCTGGCTCTCATGTGCAACAAGGAAATGTGCGTGATCCTGATGAAACTGAAGAAAGATGTCCGACTTAGCAGGGTTTGTCCTGGGTGTCCTTCTTTCTGGAATCTGCAAGAAGGTATTATTCTCCTTCTCCCAAGTATTTGAGTTCCATCTTATAATCTTATAAAGGGAGAAAAAGAAAAAGATGAAGAAAAGAAAGGTCAATTAATGTATCAAGTTTTGTCAGACTTCGAACAGGTGATGCAATTATCTGTAGTGTCTCTCTCTGTGCAACGGGCAAATAAACAAAAGGAGTTGCAGTAAAAACAGACAACCAACCTGAGCATCTTCCCCAGAAGAAATAAGTAGATTCTGAACATGAGAGAAAGCAAGGCCAGTAACTTTTTTGGAGTGACCGCTTAACCGATGGCTTATCTGTAATGTGCAAATATAAGAATTCTGTGTATCTTGATTCATTGAGCATCAGAGAAATGTATCATATGCTATCTTGTACCTCATCTGTGCGAACATTATATATATGGATTGAATTATCATCTGTACCAACAGCAATAGTGTTGTTGTCTATTGGATGGAAAGCAAGAGATGTTGCTGCTGGCGGTGGGGACATACAACTTGTCATTATCTGTAATTTATCATAGAACACTTGATCACAGAATGATAATCAATTGAAAATTTAGCTTCTTTGGCATGGTTCTGTGATGAGATAAATAACTATATACTAACTGATTTAAATATTTAAATTTAAATTATTTCAGACTATTTCTTGGCTTTCAAGGAAACTAAGAAGCACAAATCTGTATCTATTAAGGGCAAGAACTGAGATAAATAGTTCTATCAAAATCTATTTCTGAAAACTCAAGCTTCAACCTTGCAATACCTATAGACACAAAATTCTCATAAGCTAACTTTCCTGATTAGGAGGCCAACCACCATAGCTGAAAAGTTTCATTACCGAGTGATAAAATTACCTTGAATGTCAGCATATTGAACAAAGAAACCTTTCCTCCAGATGCTGACATAAGATAGGAGTCATTCTTGGATAAAGCAAAGCATGGCACAGCTTCTCCTGCTATACTGTCAGTTAAGTCATTGATCATTACTGCGCCCGGTGTTGGCTGGACAACCTGAGGAGCAACCTTGGTAGTTGCCTAAGCAACGAAAGAAAATCTTTTTCAACAACCATACATGATGCAGGTTACCTAGAGAGAAACATGAGAAGAACAAAAATTAACCTTGCCACTCGGATTAAGATCATTGCGTGGCCACTTCCAGAATAAATGGATGGCATTTGATGCTAGTGCCAAAATTCCGCTTCCTGTGCTAGTGTACATCAATCTTAAGATCTGCACTTGTAAGAACAGAATTCAATAATGAATAACTAGTGCCTGGCATGATACCATGCTAAAATTTATGGAAACTATTATGCTGCTGCTCAAGATAGAATGAGCTTGTAATTTCTTCTACTGCCGCATTTTACAGTAATGAAATTTCTTACGCACTGTGATAGCATATGTACCTTTTCTATCCTGATGCTGGTTGCAAGTCTTAGTGACCTAAATTGAGACGCTTCATTGATTTCAGTGAACTTCCAGGTCTTCGGTGGGACCAATGCCTTTGTCAATTTAGGTTTTACATCTTCAAAGGTTCTTACCTCACCATTCTGCAAGTTTAATCCAAGTAATTTAATAAATTTATAAATAGTACAGCACTACGGCTGTATGCAAGCAAAGGTTAATGCAAAGCAACTAGGAACATATGAATCTTGCACACCTTCATCTGATGCATCAAACGCTGGCCATTAACTGTTGCTAGCACTTTTATTTTGTTATCATTAGCAGTAACAGCCAATAAGGTGCCATCCTTGTTGAATCGGACTCGAGGACTAGCCTTCACAGTGGAGAAGATATATCAATATCAGAATTCAGGAGAAAAAAAAGCATTCTAAGAGTTTAATCAATCCATTAATAGAACTCACTGGTAATCCTCCTTCAGCATCAGTACTTGTCAAAAGATTGACGTTATCCATATCCCAAAATTTTATTGAATGGTCATGACCAGCCGCCAAGAACTGATTCTTGGTCATGTCAAATTGAATGGCAACTAAAGAATGTTTATGAAGTCCTTGGTAAGATCTTTTGATAGTGCCTTCTTTTTCATTCCATTCAACAATATGTGACTCCCCTCCTTTATTGGTTCCACAGGAAAATAGCCTGCAAATATGAACCATGCAACATGTTCTCTAAGCAGTTGAATCCCGAAAGCTAAGGATTTCAATGGTGTAAATGATCAAGTCAAAAATCAACCTGGTCCCATCAGCACTATAAGTCATTGTTGTGCAGGATCGACCAGGAGCGTCAAAGTCAACCCTTGAGCTCAACGTGTCATATAACCATGCTTTAATTTTTCCATCCACTGATGTGGAAAATAGAAACTAAGGAATCATGGGTAAAATATTAATAACCAAAACCAAACCATTTGTGTAGGCAAGAGATATGAAATCATCCGCACAAAAGTAAACCTTACATGAATGTTTTCCTTGTAGTGTGGGCAGACAGAATATACAGCACTATCATGGCCTTCAAAATTGCAAACTCTTACGCCAGTAGTGGCATCCCAAAGCTAAATTTATACATGTATGAAAATGAGTAATTATGCCTTCTTTCACAAGCATCCTAATTAATTTTCACAACCAACCTTGATGGTTTTATCATCACCGCAAGTTAGCAAACAGAGTTTTGTTGTGGGATTGCAAAATGCCAGATCATTTACACTTCCAACATGGGCTTCAATCTGGGGTTAAAAAATTGTTAAGCACTAAGTAACAATTTATTAATAAAAACATGCACTTGTAAGGATGACATACACACCTCCAAATGTGGTCGTATGTCGTTAGTGTCATGGTAGGAGTATAACTGAATCATGTTTTTGGAATATGCAACTCCTGCCCCAAAATCAAAAACAGCACAATAATTTCTGCAACAGCAATTCAAAAGTTTCCAACCATTTCCTTAGTAAGGCAACGGGCATACCGAATAATGAACCTTTAGAGTTCCACAATATACGTCTTACAGAGATGGATGGATCTTTAACTAGTGTTGCCTGAATTTCATTAGAGCAATTTAAATACCATAAGTCTTTATCATCAAAACATGCTACTTATTTAAAATTGAAAGAGGTAAAGGATTCTCGCCTTTAAAGTCATTGAACTTGCTCCAATATCCCATACTTGAAAATTTCTTGCGAACAACCTCTCAATCGAACGAACATCCCACAAACTTACGTCTCCCAAGCTTGTTCCAACTAAAAAGCCAAGTTGAAAATGAACCAGATTGACCAAAATTTTAAAAATGAAAAATGTTTTATATTAGTCATTGTAACGAGCCAAGATTCATGAAGAAAAAGCTAATTAGAACCAACCTAGAAGTAGCATTTGATGTATGGGATGAAAATCCATGCTTGTGGGGTTTGACCACAGGGTCAGTGTCCTTATGACAGTCTTTGGCAAATCATGGGTTTGGAGAACTGCTGAGTTGTGACTTTGAGTAGGACAGACAGCAGAAGGAATGACCTACAGAATTTTCAGATATATCACATAAAAATGCATGATGACTTTATATTTAACCAGGGTTCACTCATCTGAGGCATTGGAATCAACTAACCTTGTCCGGAATCCCAGCCATCCTTAACCTGCACATCTCATCAGTACCCCCAAGACCCTTTGCCATTGCTCCTGTATCAGGCAACAAAAACGAATAAAATTTAAAAAGGCAAATATTTTCACATTACCTACAGTATAAAGAACAACACACAATTTTACCTGGGTATGTCAGGCCACTATAATTGACGCCTCCAGGAAGTACTGGACGCAGAATGTTTGAGGAATTAGGCATCCATGTCGTGATAGGAGTTTGAAGTGATGGTGGTTGGGGATGAAATGGAAGCTTTGATGTGAAAAATACAAAATTAATTTTTGAGAAACTTCTGAACAGCACCATGAATCCGTGCACAATATAGTCAGTCACTCAATTCTAACTTGGTTACTCACCCCAGTAGCTCCACCTATTGGATGAAAGCCCTCAAGTCTCGGGTTAGGAGCTACAAATTGACTGCTTGCAGACATTTGTGACAAATCCCTGGAATTTCTACAATTATGATCCACGAAGAGAGATCCTAATTCAGGATTTTGTACCGGATTTTCGCAAAGTGAATGTTGCCAATTTAAACTGTGATGCCAAGATTAAAGCTAGTTTAGTTACACATGGATAGGAAAACAGAAAGCAATCATGAAGAGATTATAACATGTTGTCTATACTTCAATGCCGTAAGATTTTTATTTTGTTGAAGCATAATGCAGGAACATCATCGTTGCTGGGATTCTACCTTTGATAAACGAGACTTCTCAATCTTGAAACTCTTAGGTTAGGGAACTCCGTTTTATCACGGAGCGCAGGGTTCCCATCAATAAGCCTTTTGAGTTCCACCATCATGATAGCTCTTGCAGTATTTGTATCTCTGTAATTAGAGAGGGAGTCATTTTCCCTGCAAAAAAATCTCCGCATTAATCATGCGACGTCAGAATACATCAATATCAGCACTAACCAATGTTTCTGAAGAAAACATACCTAAAATTGTCCAAAGTAATCAGTTGGGTGAATTCCTTGAACAAATCTTGATTAAAAGAGGAAAAAACCCTCAGATCCTTCAATAGGATATCGACAGCACTCGCACGATCAAGCCTGAAAAATTTAGGGATTGAGCGGGTGAAGTTTTCATCCAAGTAATGACCAAAGAGAAAGATTAAGAAAAACCAAGATCAAGAAAGATTAAAGAAAACACATTGGTAAGGCTAAAATTTCGAAACCAGACTTACTTATCCAAGGCCTCGAGGTACTTCTGCTTCCGAAGTTCAAAAAATGTCTTCATCGAAAACCTGTTCTCATCAAATCTGGTGAATCCCAGAAGATACCTTTCAGCTTCGTCCCAGTTTCCATTGAGCACCTGCTCTTCGAAATACTTGAAGTTGAAGAACAATGCTGATTCTTGTTCCAAGCTTTTTACAGAAATGGCCGAATGTTAGTTCGGACAAGTATCCCACCAAGAAATCGACTGAAGAGGAAATAAAAGGGAAGAGAGATTGCAAAGCATATACGTGTGAAGGGTCTCTTTGAATTTTTCTTCATCAAGAAACTGCAGGATCAGGAAGATAAGGTCCCTGCTAAGCGAAGCCGCCATTAACGTTCCCCCTGCTTATATCTGCAGCCTGTAATTCAAACGCTATCAGTGAGATTGTCATGTGCGCAAACCCAGAAAGTTTCTCTGTTCAAAAGATACATATTTATCCCAATAATGGCCCCAAAAAAGAAAAGATATATTCATCCTAAATTAGTTGAACATTTCGTAACGAACATTAAATTATCTGGTTTTAACTAGCTAAGCACCGCATTACAGAGCTTTCGGATCCTGACTAAATGTCAGAAGAGTCAGAAACAGAGTTACAGAGAGGCACTGAGAAACCGACAGAACCTGAACATTCGAATAATTAAATAAATATGAATCAATCAAAAAAATAATTTAGCCGGGAAAGATTTAAAAAAAAAAGAAGCCAAAATCTATAGCATAAATGGGGAATGATAATTTTCTTGAGAATTTATACTGCTCATTCATGAAAACGGATAAACGAAGAAAATAAAAGAATGAAATTAGGGTTTTAAAAACACGAAAACAGTAAAGTTAAAGTTTGAATCTGAGAAAAGCCGAACCAGAAACTGCAATATAGAAGAAAAAGAACATGGCGAATAGAACAAAAGCAACCCGATTGAAAAAGGATGCAAGTCCAGACTTGCCTGCAAAACAGAGAGATCATAAACAAGAGAGAGGAAGCGCACGGCAGAGCTAGACCAGAACACTGAAAAACAAGTATTTTCTTCTCTTTCTCTGACTTTATAGTATGATATCAGAGCTCGCTCTCCCAGAAGCACTGCTGATGTATCGAGGCAGAGATATATATAGGCACACAGGCGGCACCAACGATGAAGATAACTCCACGGACTTATCATATAAGCCAATGGGTGAAGTATAATAAGCCGTACTTATGAGATACGTAGTCAATATAGTGGGTCCCACTTAGGAAAGGCAACTCCGACAGCTGTCTCCACTTTGATAAAGATCAAAGTGGCTGTGGAACTTTGTCCCCTCCACACGATCCCAAAGCGAGTGAATAAACGCTTTGATCTCCTGGCGAGTGGAGACAACGCTCTGCTCTAATTTCTTTTTCCTTGTGGGAAAGTCTCGTTGATGAGCGAAAGTTTCACTCGGGCGCCAAAAAGGAAAAATGCGAAGGTTTCACATTTGGATGCGGACATAAAAAAATGTGCTTTTATGTCTCTTTAATTAGATAAGTAAATACTAATGATTTAATATTACAAATAAAGTTGAATCCAACTTTCACGCGCAAAAGGAAGCAGAGAACTCGGGGAAAGCCAGGGAAAAATCACCTATTTGAAAAATTTATTGGTAAATGGGATCTGACAGTCTATTATTATTATCCTTGAAATCTTTCAGTATAACTACATATCATGCTAAAAATACTAAAATACTCTTAATTGTATAAACTATGAGTTTCGTTTCGTAAGTTTGATTGCACCTAATTTAAATTACACATAATAGAAGATAAATTACACATAACAAAAATTCAGTTGTATATAAAAAAGATATATTACACATAAGAAAAGATTAGTTGCACCTAACTTATAAGTTGGACACAATGAAAGATAAAATGCATTCAGGGAGTTTAGTTACACATAAAAAAGAAATATTACACGTAAAGCATGCTAGATTGCACACATCATGCTTTTAACATAATGAAAGATAAACTGCACATATAGAAAATTTAGTTCCACACAATAAAAATATATCATGTAAAGAAAGTTAGATTACACGACATGTTTTAAACATAATAAAAGATAAGTTGCATATATAAGAAGTTTAGTTGTACATAGGAAAGATATATTGCACGTTATTAAAATTTGATTGTACCTAACCTAAATTGCACGTTATTAAAGCCTGAGTAATAAAAAGTAAAGTGTATAGACTGAGAATTTAATTGCACGTATGAAAGATATATTGCATATTATTAAAGTTTGATTGCACATAATGAAACACAAACTAAGAATTTAGTTGCACACAGGGATAATATATTGCATGTAAGGAAAATTTAGTTACACCTAACCTAAATTACACGTAATAGAAGAAAAATTGCTCATACGAGGAGTTTAGTTGCACGTACGGGAAGATTAGTTGTACCTTATGTAATTTACACATATTGCACTTATGTTTAAAGCACGTTGTGTGCAACCTAACTTGCCATATGTGCAATATATCTTTCTTATGTGTAACTTAACTCCTCATGTGTGCATTTTATCTTTCATTACACGTAACTTATAAACTAAGTGCAATTGGCTTTTTTGTACATGCAATATATCTTCCTTATGTGTAACTGAATTTTTATTTTGTGTAGTTTATCTTCGTTATGTGCAACTTATATTAAGTGCAATCAAACTCCAGTAATATACAATATATATTTTTTATGCGCAACTAAACTTCCAATCTGTGCAATTAAGGATATTTTGGTTTTTTCATCATGATATTTAATTTATACTACCTTCAGTCCTTAATATAAGACCTCATTTGATTTTTATTTTGGTTCTAAATATAAGATTCCAATCTATGTTGTCTCTCATATTTATATAATTTTTTCCAAGATAGTTCTTCTAATAATTGTAGTTTTGGCCAACATACTTGATTAACAATGATATTTTAAGAAAGACAATTCTTATTTATTACAAATAACTAACTTAATTTATTTTTAATCTTTTCAAATTAGTCAACTAGTTTTTATAATTAGGACCAGGGGTACTATTAAATAACTTCAAAAGTTGACAAACTGTCAAGTCACATCCATCAACATATTTTTTTAAATAGGGACTTTTCCCCAATTTTTCCAAGAACTACTTAGGTTATAAGGAATGCTAAAGGCAAAATTATAAAAATGTTTTTTTTTAAAATAAATTTTATATTCACACGTATAGAAAAGTATAGTCAAATTTTCTTTAATATAATAGGGAGAATCCATCCAAATTTTGCCGCCTGAACGTGGGGCCCATTATTCGTCGCCACAAGAATCATGCAAGTGTATTGGTCGTATGAAATATCAGCCTAACATCAAAGACAACTAAAGAGAAGACTCCGAGACAACGATATTATTATATAATTCATTTACTGATAATATATAGATAAAGCACATATCTGGAAACACGGTTACGTTATACAATAAATATGCTTATTGGATCTTTAAAAAAATTGAAAAGATTTGTTATCCCTTTCATTTTAGTATAAATTTTAAAATAAAGTAAGCAATAAACCATCTATTTTTCTGGGAAAATATGAATTATGAGAATGAGCGTGAGTTGTGAGTGGGGCAGGTGGGTCTGAGAAAAACATTTATATTTGGGAAATACCACTTCTTTCATCCCTATTTACATGTATACAGTGTAAAAATCATATTATTTAAAACGCACGTGTCAACTAGAAGATAAATATATAATATAAAATCATTTTTATTTTTTAGAATCTATTACTATATACTGAATATCACTCTATTTTTTTTCTAAAATACCTATTTGGTTCTTTAATTTTATGTGGAGTTTTAGTTTGGTCCATTAACTTTAAAAAATATGCTTTCAGTCTTTTAACTTCAAAATTATTAGTCTTTAATGATTTTTTTAACAATCATGGTTGTTTTAAATATTAAACTTAATATGTTAGTATTTAGTAATATTTTATCAGTATTCAAGAACTCAGTATTATATTTTTTGTTAATAGTTTTAGGATTAGAAGACTAAAAATTTGTTTTTTAAAATTAAAAAATCAAAATAAAATTTTATGTAAAATTAAAAGATTAAAAATATGTTTTTCTGATCCTAAATATAGTTGGAAATCTTAATTTATTTGTTTAATATCCAGTCATCCAGTGGCTGCAGGGGAAACGTGTACGAGGGTGGAGACTGGAGAGCGTGAGGAGAGAGAAATGTGATGTATAAATTAAAGTGGAACCGCCATAAGTGGGCCCCACACACCTGACGCATTCGCACGGTGCTTGCGCTTCTCGCCGCCATGGCTTAGTGGACCATGGGCCCACATAATCTCGTCACTCCCTTGGCCAAACCTTACTTTGTGTCTGGGGTGTTTCAAAAGCCGCTAGTCTCTCACACAATAAATTTTTATTAAAATAAATACTATTATCTAGTGCTTAACACTCTGACAATATTTTAAATAAAATTATTTTCAATAAAAAGATATCAGTTTACAAAAAAATATTTTTACATTTTTCATATATATACTTACTTTCAATTCTATAAAATTATTTTTAAACCTGTGATTTAGCTTTTACTTAAACACAAACTCTTTTTTTGAGAGGTGAGACCATAGAGTAGTAACTCACACACTCGGTTCCTGCGCGCGAGTGAAGCATACTTATAGTAAGGGATTATAATTACTCTTATTTTGTTTTATAATTAATGACATGTTTCAACAAAACTAATTAGAAAAAATAAAAGCATGCATGCCATACAATTATGAAAGAATAATATTGAAATAAATTACCTATAACACGCCTCTGCTCTGTAGATTTATAATTGAATAAGATTTCAAAACGTTGCCCTAAAATTAGAACATAATGAGTATTGCTCAATCTCTTACTTCTTTTTTTTTTTTTGATAAGGTGCTCGGTCTTTTATTGTATGTTGCTTTTATTATTATTATTATTATTATTATTATTATTATTATATGGCATGTGATAGCTTTAAAGAGTGTTAAAGTTTTTTCATGTATTCTCATATTTAATAAAGATGGTGACAGAGAATAAAAATTAATATAATGATAAAATGCAACGTAACCGATAAGATAATGTTGAGAATCACTTAAATCTTACAATAAATCTAATAATTTTAACTATTTTTATTGGTGGATGTAAATTAGTTAAAAACAACTTATATTCATTTGGTCCTATTTATCACATAGAGAGAAAGTTACATATGATTTTATTTGTGAGTTACTTCGTTACATTTACAACATGAATGTTTTGCTTTAACCTTTGTTATTATTGTGTAGATTATTTTTTAAAATTGTATATACGAAATGGAAATAAAATTAAAAGATTGTTTAATTTTAAAGTAAAGTTAATCAGTTTTGAATTTTTTTTCTTAATTAAAATGTATTGAAAGTTCAATACTTATAAATAGGATGAGAAGATTACCGCTTTGGTACTTAATATAAATTACTTGTAACAGATTTTTACATATTAGAAAAATTTGTTAATTTTTAAAATTTTATTCTTAGTAAAATTTTCTCTCTATATGTATGTTTATAAATAATTCTCATATCTCTTAACTTGTTTTTATCTCTTTTCAATAAGAATTAAATAAAGATAAAATTTAAAAAACAAACATTAATTACACTATAAGTAATTTACACTTAGATCAAAATTTTTTCTTAAAAATATGACTTGCTCATTGGTCTTATTTATAAGTCACTTTTAACATATTCTATACAGACTAAAAAAAACTTTAAACTTTATTAACTCTCACTTAAACGTCAATAATTTTCTAACTTTATCCATATTTAATATATATTATACCTCATGTAAACAAAATTAACATAATAATAAATGAAAAATGAAATTGTATATCAATACAAAAAAAAATTCTCAATACGTTATAAATATGATTGGAAAATGTCTTATCCCTCTACCCTATAAATAGGATATGAGAAGTATATTAACTAGTGGATTGGTATTTAATGTTTTTGTTTTTTAATTAACTGGGCCCACTCCTTAGGAAAATTAATGCAATGTGCCTTATTAAATGCGGGGCAATGAAATGCAATGAATGCTCATTTAATAAGAGAGATTCAGCCAGCAAAATTAATGACTAATTACATACATTTAATTGCTTTAGAGCAGTTTATACAAACAATACATTGAATTGCAAAATTCCAGTTGGGCGTGGTCCGGTTTGCTGAGCTGGGGAGGTCACGAGGAACATCATGGGCCGACATTTGGAGCGTCGCGGCACGTGAGGGGCGGTGGGGCGAAGGCGTTTCCCAAGTTTGTTTCAGTATGACGTGGTGTGGGTCCCACCAACTTTGTTCCTTCCTTGGTCACAATCTTCTAGGCCGGAGTTTGTTGTGTCCTCCTGTTTTTAGTCAGTATTTCTTACGCGCCTCAAAATAGAGTATGGTATAGGTAGCAGGCCAGGAGCCAAGGGTTATTTTAAGAATTAGAAATCACATATATATATATATACACACACACACATATATGCATATTTATGTTCAGTTCTAAATTTTTTATATTGTCTTTGCCTTATCGAGTCAGACCGGTTCAAATTAACCTTTACCCGTAATATATAATATTTTTTATTTTTTAAGATGTGACTATCCTAAAATCCAAACAATTTGTAACTATTCGTACACAATATAAATAATCTAAATAGCGAAATACATTATTTATGCTCTGGCAAATAAAACATTATTTATAAGTTATAAATAATATAATTTATATGTTAAATTCAATTTTTTGGAGTACACAAATAATGTGTTTATTAGTTTTAACAAATATGATTCATATTCTTTTTTTTTCTGGCCAGAAAATATGATTCATATTCATACGGAGGCACCCAAATAAAACTAAATTAAAAAACTATGTTTTCATATTATACAAGTAAGCAAAAGAAAAAAAAATCAGTATCCAATGCGTTCCTAATATGCATAGGAGCCTATCCTATTCATAATTAATTTACAAACATAGTAATACCGTTTCTTCTCCAAAAAAATATCATAAAACATGTTTTCTTTTCCTTTTTTTTAAACAAACATTTATTAATTAAGTCTTCTTATACATGGAAAAATATCAACTAAAACATGCTTATAGACCTATCATTAAATTAAAAGCCCTCAAAGGGGAATCCTGATTAATTAATATAAGAATTCATTAAGCTCAATCAACTGAAAAAACAAAATTAATAAACTTAACTTCTTTCACATCATAAAGTATTGACAATTAATTTATTTTGTTAAAAAAATTAAATAATTTTACCCTTGTTTTTGTCTGATATAACAATAACAATAAGATTTTTGTGCCTTGTAGATGCTTAAAATAGAAATGCGCTGTTATAATCTTCTAATCCTATTTATAAGTCACTTCTGGCATGTTTTATATAGATTAAGAAAAACTTTAAACTTTATTAATTCCCTTTTAGAATTCAACAATATTTCAATTTTATCTGTGTAATATACACTATATCTCATGCAAATAAAATCAATACAATAATAAATGAGGGGTAAAATTGTATATCTATACAAAAAATTTCTCTTAATACTCTATAAATAGGACAAAAAATAACTTCTCTTTCCGCAATATAAATAGAACCAGAATATGTTATTAAAACAACCAGTAATTATCATAAATTTAGATATACACAGCAAATCTTCTCATGATGAATACAGTGAATGTGATGATAAATAATGAATTTTTATCATTAATGTTTTTGCAGATAAGTGAAAAATTACATGCTCAAGATTGATAGAAAAGCTGAAGCAAACAACCTCGTTTATATTTTTTGCCCCATATTATTTGGTTTTGGGGGTGGGTGTCGTTGGCAGAGGCATATATGAAGCGCGTACTACACAGACGCCTGAGGCGATGGCTGGCTCTCACATGGGACCGTCTTACATTCTGTGTTTTTATACCCAGCAGCTTTTCCGGTTTTCTAATCTGTGTTTAATAAATATAAAACTTATTTTATAACAAGAAACTTATCTTTTATATTTATTTTATAATATAATTTATATTATAAAATTAGTCTTTAGTGCCGGAGTGGTCCTTAATTGAGGCGGTCGGTTTTCACTGTACGGTGGCCCTATAAATACCTGCTTCCTCTCAACACTGTTTCATGCATACCCTTCTCCATAGATCTAGCTTCTCCTGTGAGCTCCTCTTTGCACTTTTATATCTCTGCTTTTCTCTGCATTTCTTTCTCCTCCTCCTCTGGCTAGTTACCATTTGAGTTCATAACCTGTCTTCATTATCCAGACATAAGCTTTTGACTTTTACCAACTCATCCTTCTAATTTTCTGGTATTGGGCCCTCATGATAAGGATATCAATCTTTTCTTTTCGTCAACGCACGCAATCAGATTTGCATTATCACACATTTATTTCCATCAGCTTCCGCTGGTTTAATTTGTTTATGTCCGTTTTCTTTTTATTTTTCTCCTTGTTTAGTTTGTCTTTTTGCTTCTTCCCTCTCTTTTTCATATGCTGTGCGCGCGCGTGTATTGTCTTTGTACTAAGATTCGGATTTAATTTTGGTTTCGTTGGGGTATTTGGGACCAGAGAAAGGATAACAGCGACAATGGCTATCAACCCTGAGGTTCATGACGATGTTATCCTCGTCCTTGTGCTGCGACATTTGATTGAACGTGACTTCACTGAGACTGCACATTGGTGATGGGTTTTCCTTCTCTCTCTCTCTGTCGATTTTCGATTGTATTTTTTTCACTGGGTTAAAGATGAATCACTGATTTGATAATTTTGATCGTCGTGTGTGTTTTGCAGCCTGGAGCGTGGAAGTGGTTTCTATTTCCACATTCCATACTTCGAGGAGCTAGCTGGTCGTTACGATGAGGCTGAAGATTATGTCGTCGGATTCACCTCCGTGGAAGAAAACAGATGCTCTGCCAAACTAATCTTCGACATCAAGAAGCTCAGGCTCCTGGAACCCCTCCACACGTATAATACTTTTTGTTTAAAGGCTCTTTTTTTAAGTAGAGAACAAACACTAACTGCCTAAGATTATAAGCTACAAGGCTAATGACTTGCAAAAAAGTCTTTTTCAATCAAGTAGTACTTACTTTCACACACACATGATTTGTTGAATTGATATATTCACAGTGGAGCAAGACGCTATGCCAGGGAAATTGTGAACCATGAGTTCCCTCAGTTCACAGTATACAACGATCAAATATATGTTCAAGCACTGGAGCTGGTTTCCATGGAGAATTACAGGTGCATTGTAATATTATACTCCTCCGGTCCTTAATATAAAACTCTTACACTAGTATATACAGGAGTCTTATATTTAGAACCGGAAGAGTACTATATATAGAATGTAGTGAAAGTGGAGATTGTACTTATATAACAGTATAGGGGTGTGTATGTGTGTGTCTGTAGGACTCATCATGCGATGATAAGGTATGAGAAATTGAGAATCCAGGAACAAGGAGACTTGTGGTGGAGGAGCTGAAAAAATGCATCAGAGCCAACCCAACGTTTCAGGGAAAACTTGAGCTTCCTTCGTTACAGACAATGATTCGGCGTACGCACGGGGTAAGGGAAGAAAACGGTGTCATGCGCAGATTCTATCCATTGTTCTATGAGTACCGGAATCGCCATGGAAACAACTAGCTAGAACAAGACTCCTTCTGTCTCTACATGTCTGGCTCTACGAATGGAAACGAAGCAACTACTTAATTATTTATATATATATATATATATATCCATATGCATATTTCTATATCCAGCTTGCCAAATTTTTGGAATCTCAATTCAGTATATTCAAGGGATTGAAATTCAGTAGCTGTGCTTATATATGTGTATGTAAGTTCTACCTAGACAGTTTTTCCTGCCTTCTGTTTTTAAATATCCAGTTCTACTGTGTGCCTAAGTTAATATCAAAATCATGAAGCCAGACTCTGTTAGTAAATTCGGACTGCCCTATGTTGTTTAATCCCGGTTTGCTAGTGGCTTCTGTGCCCTGGAGTTTTACATGTGTTCAATTAATAATGATTTTTGTAACGGAGCCTTGCGAATTGAGATTCTGAGCTAAGTAATCCACAAGGCTAGATGGTTCAATGTGGATTTAAAGAAAATCCAGATTTCCCTTATTAAGGTTTCTTGATTAGGAAGAGGGTTAATGAAAAACCCGAAACCCGAGTTTTATGTTAGGGGCTAAATTTAGTAATACTAAAAAGAAGAAGCGTCCAGAATCTTTGTCCTTTCTATCAGTGATTAGGAAACTAACCGGGCAGTTAATTGATGGAGTACTATTATGGCAAATAAAACATAAATTGAGGGCTTGCTTTCTTTTTCCCGAAAGGGCAGAAAGAACCGGCACGAGGTATTCTATTTTCATTTGTAAATTTATTTCCTCTTTTTGGCTGAAAACGACGTGATTTAATGGGGCGGCTCTTATTCCAAAAAAACCATCTGCGCTTGCGTGCGGCACACCGGCATGCGACCAGACGTTGACCCTTGTAGCCCCAGAGCCACATTGATAGCTCATTGCTCTTATCACACACTTATCATCGCTCCCTTACAGCGCCGACTATAAATTGGTCAGCCTCGGCCGTAATGGCCCCCATCCCTTACAGAGAATCTGAGCTGAAATAAGCCTTCTGAAAGCCATAGTAAAGACTTTCAGTCTCATTTTCCTTTTCCAGGCTTCCTTTTTCAATGTAAAAGCCAATTTCTTCTTCTTAATTTGCTTCTCTTTATCATTCCGACGAGCTTTGAGGAACTTTTTCTGCCTGTTCCTCTTGTTTCCTTCTATTCCACTCCCTCTGTTTTTACTAATAAACATTTATCTTCGTCTTCAATTCTTCGAACAACAAATTAACCCTTTTCAGTTCGTATTTTTAAATTTGAGCAATAATTATTATGGCGATTGTAGCAGACTATTGAAGAAGATACTTTGATCAGAGTCTTTATTTTCAGTTGTTGATAGCGCTAATGTTTACCCCATAAATTCGCTCTTAAAGATTCGGATCCAATCGGTGCATTCTCTTTGCTATTACTTTTTTCCAGTTGTCTAATTTTGGAACCTATTTGCATAATCAAAAGCCTGACCTGATTCTTCTGGAGTTCAAAACTGAAAAGAATCGAAAGGAGGCCACTTTTGAAAAATCTCAACTTTTCAAAAACCCCCTTCATAATGGTTTTCTCTAGCCAATTGATATTTTTTTCCGTAAGTAGCGGTAGAATACTTCTCCAAGACATACGTTGCATTTGTTCGTATTTTG
The DNA here is from genome assembly GCF_004799145.2 of Neltuma alba. Lineage (NCBI taxonomy): Eukaryota > Viridiplantae > Streptophyta > Magnoliopsida > Fabales > Fabaceae > Neltuma > Neltuma alba. The sequence continues at coordinate 58,364 of NW_021634942.1, read as the reverse complement.
GTTGGGAGTGATAGTACGATTTGGCTGAAACGTTTGATTTTTTTCCTCTTTATCAGATATATACCTATATTCTGAACTGGTAATCTGTAAGACAAACAGCGATTGTGGTTATGTCCAGCCTCAAGAAAGAGATTATCTTCTTAATTTTACAGTTTTGTGAAGAGGAAGGCTTCAAGGAAACTGTACATATGTATGTTTCTTTGACTTTCTGGTTTTAATTTCACCCTTCCTTTAATTTTTATTTTTATGGTTCTTATTGTTTTCTTTATCCTGCATTTATAGGCTCGAGCGTGAGAGCGGGTGCTACTTTGACAAGAAACATTTCGAGGACATGGTGCTTGCCGGGAAATTTGAGGACGCTGAAACCTATTTATCTTGTTTCACAACTGTTGATGACAATAGGTTCTCCACCAAAATATACTTTGAATTGAGGAAACAGAAATTCCTTGAAGCGTTGGACACGTAAGCTTTTCATTTCACACAGAACTTGTCGGTCTAGGCACTTTCTTCTGGCCATCATATTTTCCATGGACCTTAGTTGTTCTTATTAAGCTGTATTGTTCATGGTTTGTTCCTAGCTGTAATCATTTTCACTTATGTCATCAGAAATGATCGTTCCAAGGCTCTAGATATCCTGATGAAGGATGTCAAAGTTTTTGCCCCAGGACACGAGGACCTTCTCAAAGAAATGACTCAGCTGTTGACAATTAATAATATAAGGTCTGAATCATGGATTTCCTTCTACTGATCTTTTACATGGTCAGTAACGTCCTTCAGAGAGCATAATTTCTTTATGGGCCTCAACAGGGAACATGAATCACTTTCAAACTACCAAGACACAAATTCCGTGAGGAAGATTGTCCTAGAGGATCTTAAAACAATCATTGAAGAAAATCCACTGCTTAATGGGAAGCTGAAATTTCCCGCAATAAAATCTCAGAGGTTAAGTAGTCTTCTTAGCCAAAGGTTTCACTCTATTTCTTTTAGTGGAAGTTGATAATTGATATTGGATCATTTGCATTCATGTCCTCCTTTAACACTATTATCAACATCAGAAACTTGCAGAAAACTAATTTATCTTCAATTTGTCAGCTTAAATTGGCAACATCTGCTGTGCAAACATCCTATTCCTGAGCCTGTTATACAAACCCTCTTTGTGGACCATGTTTGTAAGCTGTGCTCAGATCCCTCAAATCCTGTAAACAGTGATGATTGTGGCCCCTCTACTGTAACAGACTCCTCGCTCTTCCCTACTGCTAATGAAAGTTCAGGTTTGGGGTCTTGACCTTTGCATGGGTTCCTTTTTAAGGTGGTCATTAATGCTAGGAGTTGATGGTGATCTTTGATGCCCTTTCTGTAGAAGCGTCTGTGAAGGTTCTTGAGGATCCTAATCAAATACTCAAGGGGGAATCCTGCAAAGCTTTAAATGAGGTCAACTAGATGAATTTTTTTTTTCTTCTTTCTATCTCTCCTTACATTTCTTATTTTGTGTCCGCAGAATTAAATGCATGGGGTGCCTTTTGTGTAGGTAACATCATCGGCCGTAAAAAGTTACCTGCCCCGGAAAGTTGTTCTGACACTGAATGATGATTCGCCACCTACTAGCATGGATTTTCATCCTACTTGGCACACTGTTCTTCTAGGTCGTTTCATACTTGATGTTGCTATTTGACTATTTTTTTCTTCTGTGTAATTTGGTGAAAATTTTGGCATTGAAAAAGTGAAAACTGCTAACATATGACCAATGATATATTACTTCAGTTGGAACTCAAATCGGCAATTTAGGAATTTGGGATGTTGCATCCGGTGAGAAGTTGCTTTTTATAAATTTTGAGGTTTGGGACATTGGAGCATGTTCACCCTATTTCAAGGTATGCCTGTTCCCATACCAAGTTGTACATTAATGAATTGTTATCATACTGTAAATAATCTAATTTTGGAACCATTGTCAATGATGTCCAGGAAGCCATAGAAAAAGATTTGTGGATTTCTGTTAACAAAGTCATTTGGAGCTCAGATGGTTCATTGTTCGGTAAGGATGTTAAGCTACTTGACCAATTCTAATAAAGCAATCATCAACGATCTCAAACTTTCTTTTTCCCCTTTTCTTTCTTGCTTCTAATTATTTTTTTCCCATTTTGAATAGGGGTTGCATTTTCGAAACATCTTGTTCAGTTATATTCCTATAATGGTGGAGTAGACATTTGCCAGCATCTGGAAGTAACAATCTTTTAACCCTCTAAATTTCTAGTTTCATAGATGTGATATTTGTGTTTTCTGGATGTAATGCTAAATATTTTCTTCTCAGATTGAAGCTCATCGTGGCAATGTCAATGATATAGCCTTTTCTTTCGTTCGTGAGCAACTATTAGTCATAACATGTGGTGATGACAAGGCAGTAAAGGTAAGTTCACTGGACAAATGATAAATGTTTTGAGTAATAAAGAAACTGATGTGTTCATCGCTGTTTTGAAGGTGTGGGATGCGGATACCGGTGAGCGGTTTTATGTTTTTGGTGGTCACAATGCTCCAGTTTGTTCCATCTGTCCTCATGTGAAGGAAAATGTTCATGTAACAATGCTTTGGATTATTTGCCATTGAACACAATCTCATTACTTTTTAACTGGTTGCATGTATCGCTGATTTTTTTGTATGTTGTGATTTTTGTTCTCCTACCCCTCAGTTTATATTTTCAACTTCAATCGATGGGAAGATCAAGGCATGGTTATATGATACTATGGGCCCCAGAGTTGATTATGACGCCCCTGGTTGTGGATACACTAAATTGGCTTACAGCACTAACGATCAAAGGTTGTGAGCAACTGAAATCCCTTTTTTATTGAATTAGTTGCCGTCTGTGTGGTAATGAATATGTGACTATTGTGTAACTATTGTTATAAAACTTTATGTAGGCTTTTTTCATGTGGTGTTGGCAAGGATGGAGAGCCATTTCTTGTGGAATGGGATGAAAGTGAAGGGTACATAAAAAGAGTCTACGAAGGACTTAAGGCTCCATGCTCTTCAAAAATCCAATTTGATACGACGAGGAACCAATTTTTGGTTGCTGGTGATGATCATATGGTTAAATATTGGGATATGGACAACGTACAGCTATTGGCAAGCACCAATGCCGAAGGGGGTTTGCTGGTAATCACCTCAATGACCTTTTTGAAAATCATGTTAATGATTTGACCAAAGCCATAAAATGAACATTCCGTGATCGAAGATCGTAAATACTTGAGGGGCTTGATCCTGGATCAGAATATTTTTAGAGAAGTGTGGCTAAGGAAATGTTTGACATGGAAAAGTCACTCTCAGTTGAGCTTCGTTTGTGCAGGAATATCCTTGCATTCGCTTCAACAAGGAGGGGAGACTGCTGGCTGTTGCTGCAAGCGAAAATAAAATCAAAATCTTAGAACCTGATTATGATGTTTTACTGATGCAAAATGAAGCGCCTTCTATTCATGCCCCCACTGTTCTCTCTGAAACCTCAGCAGAGGTGAGAATATTGCATCTCAACCCTTAACCGTCTGGTTTCTGGCATGTTGTCCATCTTTGGTTGATGCCATTGTTAATGCCAGAAATGGCGGCATTTTCATAGTTTGTGGTAAGCTTTGAATTTCTACTAGACGTAGATTATGAAATTTGAGGTTCATTAATATTCTGTCTGTTTCCCTATAGAAGCATGATATATAGTTATATGCAAACAAATGATCCCAATCATCTAGTTGGTGCACTCTTTATTGATATTCTTTTATGATCTTGGATTTACATGTAGTCACCTTATAGTAATAATTTATTTATTTTCAGAATGAGAACAAAGAAGTCTTGGAAGGCATGAATACTAATTTAACCGAAGAAGATAATAACTCGTCGAAGTTTTGGAAGATCTTCAAAATTTCTGAACCATCTCAGTGTCAGTTCATGCAGCTCCCTGTTCATCCAAAAGTCAATAAGGTTTGGCCATTTTTGCTTTATTGGCATCATCGGTGATAACTAGATGCAGCATCACATGTTAATAATGCTTCAACCATACATTTAGCTCCATGTCACGATTAAGTATGTTTTAGCTATCATCAGATTCCTCATTATAATAATGATATCACTTTGCATCTGCTTTGAGGACTCGACTAAATATATTCAAATTGAATTTAGAAGGCTGAAAATTAGAAGTGCGCCGACAAGTTAAAAGATTTTTGGATAAGAAAGTTAAATACTCTTACCACTTTCTTTCTGATGAAGCACAGATTGTCAGACTGATTTACACCAGCGCGGGAAATGCCATCTTGGCTTTGGCATCAGATGGTATAAATGTACTTTGGAAATGGCCAGGGAATGAGCAAGTTAGTAGAGGCTTTCATACTCATTCTTAGATTTTTATTATTTTTATTTTTCACCTCTTCCAGTTCGTTCTTGCCTCTCCCGGAGTTGAATTTGGAGTCTTAATTTACGGTACAATAAAAGATAAGTTATCGCATGTAGGCAACCTCCCAAGTTTCCCCTCACTTATGGCAACCAAGGAATGGCTCGCGGTTTATGAGCAACGACCTTGGGAGTGTCAAGCCCGAAGAATCAATAGGCTGTTTTGCTATATCAAAAAATGATTCATATCTCATTTCAGCATCAGGTGGTTTAATCTCTTTGTTCAACATGTTGACATTCAAGGTAACCTTAAGAGATATTGTGTTTCCTTTTGCTAATTGTTTGTAATGATGCTAGGATTCAACTAACGTGAAACTACTCGTTGGCTTTTAATAACAGACTATGACAACTTTCATGTCCCCACCACCTAAGGCGACATCTATTTCCTTCTACCCTCAAGATAATAATGTGCTTGCTATTGGCTTTGATGATTCTAGCATCTTTATTTATAACGTCCGTACATGCAAGGTATGTGGCTTTTGCTTGATTAGAGAAAGACGTGCACCGCCCCGTGATCAGAGGAAATTGAAGCCAGTTGTCCGTGACTCGTGTATATGCAGGTTATCAGAAAGCTCAAAGGTCACTCAACAAGAGTCACTTCTCTTGCCTTCTCAAACACTTTACATGTTCTTGTTTCTGCTGAGGTTAATAATCAGGTTGGTGTTCAATACTCAATACAATTGTCACCATATGACTGCTACTACTTCTGAACTAGCTCCCATGTTTTTTTTTTCCCCTCCTGACCAACATGGATCTGTTTCCTTTGGCTACTTTGTCTCATTTTAATAGTTCAAAGGCATTATGGAATGACTAGCCAAAAAGGGCCAGGAATATGAACTTCTTACCTTTTCGACTTCTTGCAGATTTGCTTATGGAATATCGAAGGCTGGGAAAAAGTGAAAGGAAGGAACTTGCAGATACCTGCTCAAAGGAAGCCAGAAGTGCCATCTGATACTCACATTCAGTTTCACCCGGAACAGATAAACTTCCTCGTTGTACAAGATAGCCATCTTGCAATTTATGAAGCACAGGAATTAACTTGTATCAAACAGGTTCCTTATACTTCCCGTCCTATATGATGAACTTTTCTTCATGGATGTTATGAAATGACTAAATATGGCTCTTGTTTCATAGCAGTGGGTTCCGGTACTCCCTTTGGTTATCTCCCAGGCAGTTTTCTCATCTGATGGAACGGACATATATGCCGGATTTGTGGATGGGACTATCACCATATTTGATGGTTTAAATCTTCAGCCTCTTTGCAAGATAGATCCCACTGCTTACCTGCCCCACACTTCAAGGTATGCCATTCCCCAGTCTGGTCAAAATCTCGAGATAAGCCAAAAGTGATATTTGCATTACAGTACCACAATCATCACGATTCAGGATAGATTGCCAAGTATTCTAGGACTTTGTGCATTGATATTAATACAATGTATTTGGTGGTTGCAGTGAGAGCATATCCCTACTTGCTATGGCGGCAAATCCCGTGACGGCAGGCCAGTTTGCTGTGGGGCTTTCAGATGGTAATGTCTATGTGATGGAGCCTCCTGAGCCAGGACCTAAGTGGCCCACACTTGCACGTGATGACAAGGAGGCAGCAGAACCCAGTGGTGTGGGAGTCGTTTAGTCTGATGCGAATTGAGGGGGATAAGACTTGCACATGGTTTATCCAGGGAGCAATAAATCGGCCCAATAGTTCAGTTGTTGCATTAGTTTTATAGAAATCTTTCTGGGGCCTTTGTTGAAGGCCCGAACTCTGAAAAAAAAAAATTGATGGCCCCTGCTTATACCTCCTCTTTATCTGCTTCTAATGGATGTCATTGCGCTTTAATTGTCTCCCTCTCTCTGCTGCTCTTCATTTATCGTTTTTAATGGCTTTTAATTTTAATTTTAATTTCCTTCATCATTTTGTCCAAGGACAACGTGCAACATTAACTAATGCTAACAATTTGAATGCGTGGAAAAATTTTCAGATCGAAAGCTGTTGGACTAAGTGAAAAAAATATAGACAAAATTTTTTATAAATTTAATGTCTTGAAGCTTAATAACAAAACCTTATTTAAAATCCATAACATGATTTCTTATTTGCAGTCCAGTCCAAACAAGAATCCTCCAGTCCAAACTCTGTAGACCTAGGTCTTTTAAGGTTCATATAAATTCAGTCCCTAATAATTTTCTTTTGTAAAAATTGAACGAACAGAATGGTGTAAATTTAGAAGCTCAATAAAAGGAAGAATTGTTTGACAAAACAAGTGGGCTTCAAAGCAAGTATTAAAAATATTAACCCAAAAACATTACAACGATGTTAATGCCTTTGTTTTTTAATTTTAAAATATTAAGGTTCTCAGTATGTCATTGATGTTCTCAAAAGGTCTTTGAATATCATTTTTTTTTTCCATAAAATATAACCAAAATTTTGGTTTTTGATTCTCCTTTAGAATAGGGTTTAAAATAGAACTATAACTAAGATGCTTATTTGCTCGGGAAGAGGCAATATGTATAGCACAATGTTACAAGCAGTTCTCAATATCATGACTAACTCTACAGAGCGATCTCCAAAACAAAGTCATATGGCTCAGATCTATCGACTTGTAGAGTGCCAAAAAAATAGCTTCAAGATTGATAGCTAAAATATACTCCTCTGGTTCTATTTATATAACAAAAAAATATATTTTTTGATCCTATTTATAAGACATTGAGAGAAATTTTTTGTATGAATATGTAATTTTATCTCTCATTTATTATTGTGTTGACTTTGTTTATATGAGGCATAATGTATATTAAATAGGTATAAAGTTAAAAAGTCATTAAATTTTAAATAAGAGTTAATGAAATTTAAAGTTTTTCTTAATTTATGTAAAACATGCTGAAAATACCTTATAAATAGGATCAGAAGAGTAAAAATTAATAGAATAGATAAGAAAAATCGAGTTAGCATTAGCTAAGAAGCCTTATCCTCCAGCATTCCCGCCACAGCATTGAATAATATGGCTTATTATAAATATTATATTTTATATTGATATTGACAACTATAATGAAAGAAAAGTATTTATTTCCATGCTTTAAAAACAATACCGTATCCTGCCATCTACCACCCATGGATTGTTACAATTCACAAAACAATATTGACTCCAACTATGCAGCAAACTGACCAAATCAAATCATTCACCATCTCAAAATGACAAATGAAATCATCACACCATCACTCCCAACTATGTATAAAGAATAGCAACCTCGCAGCAAGCCTCCTCAAGAATACAACACACGACCAACACCAAAACAAAATACAAGCATAGCTCCAACCATTGGGCTACACAAAGCACTCTTGGGGGGAAAAGGGAGAGTAAAAAATACCCCTGCAATCAAAAGACAAGAAATCCATCAATTCAGTACACCCTCATGATTTTAACAATGGTGAAATTGAAAACACCAAACAAGGAAAGCAAGCATGTTTCAAATGTTGCTTGAAACATTGAAAAAAAATTCTCTGTACAATCGAAAAGCACACAAACTCAAGACATATGGTTTCACTATGTTTCTCTATCATCCAAGAAAACAGAGCATCAACATTGTTCTCACAAATGTTGTTGGTCAACACAATGCAACGACACATGTCCCCTTGCATTGCCAAAAGTATATATGCCCAAAACTTCAGATATAACACGCTTTTACAGTGATGTCTCGAGAGACGATTAATCCATGAGCGTACGAAAGCCCTGCGAACTTAAACAAGTTGGCAGACTGCAAACTTTTCATAGCTGTGTGAAAAATCACATCACAAACAGCATGTTTGAACTTTTCCCGCAACCAGAGGCAACCATTTAACCCGGATCTTGTCAGACCCTTGACATGACAACACCCCTATTTTAAAATCACTAGCACAAGTTTCAAAACAGGTTTCACAGGATTGAGATCAACAGGATGCAAGTAAGTTTACATTATGATTTATGGGCAATTCACAAATTGCCTAATTGCCAATGCACATAAACGAAGAGTTATGCAACTTCTACAGGGATTTTCTCCAGCACCTTTGTGAGTATTGAAATGTAATCTCCCAGAAGCATTCTGCGATTTTCACTTCAGGAATTTAACAGAAATACAAATCCTATTGAGGTTACCAGAAGCATATACAGAAATATTTCAGAACAGGAAAAGCGCTTTCCAAAAATTTCTATTGTTCATGAAAACATAATTTCAGCTATCATTATCTACTCTTTTCATGAATGCCACATCAAAATACCTTTTTGGAACAATCACGAAGTCAGGAAAAAGGGAAACAAAAGGCACAATCTAATTTACCTGTTTTAAATGGGATGAAAAAGCCATCACAAATATTAAGAAACAGAGGCATGAATATATGCCTCCAAAGAATTTCAAGCTCTTGAAGAAAACTCAAAAATGCTCCAAGATGTGATGAAGTCTCGGAACACGCCGCCGGAACAGTGGTTCAAGGCGAAACGATGGTACACCAAATTGCCACCTCTGAGCATCATACATTTCATTCCACGCCTGTACTATCTCGTCGATTTTGAAACCCAAACCTGTGGTTATGAAAATTGTCAGTTATATTTTCTAATCCTGAAGGACAACAGGTGAAATATACACAATCATTTTCAACATCCCATACCTTCTAGTGCTGTTTGATTGGAACAATGATTCTTTATCATGACCCCTATATCTGTTGGAGAAGCTCCGGCAAGTTCAAACTTCTCAACAGCAACCTCCAGACATTCCTCCCATGAAGATAAGCCAATCTTATATTCCACAACAGAACGCTCATACAATATGGTGCCCCATAAAATATATATTTGGGACCTCACATTTGTAGCCTGCTCTGCAGCTTCATCAGAAGAAATATCCTTGAGAAGACCATCTAAGCCCATTTTTTCCAAATGCGCTCTATATTTATCAAATTTGGATAGTCCATTTAAACGCTGCTCTTCAATCTCCTCCCACATCAGCATGCCTCTATCCATGCTGTCCTCTGCCTTGTTATATAGTTGTAAAACCTCACTGGAAGGGCCATCCTCTAAATTCATTTTGCATGCCAATGCATAATACCAGCAGAGCTTTGCTTGCTCGAACTGCTGATGGCCAAGTGCCAGAAATCCCTCATAGAAGTCTGGTTTCATTTTCAAGGCTTCTTCATATCTCATCTCTGCTTTCTTGTACTCCTTTCTTGCCCACTCATATGCAGCTTTAATTCGCTCATGAGCAGATTCTTTTGACCCATCCTCTGAAATGGAAACACGCCTCCTTGCCCTGGACATGTGAACATTACCCCAATTAAATAATGCCAAAGCCGCCATCTCTTGAAATTTATCTGCAGCGATTTCAAAAAGCTCTTGAGCATCGTCACTCGTTACCACATCTTCCAAGGCTTCTGAATATAGCTTCATTCCCACCTCATGCATATCCAAATATGAATCAGAATCAAACCCAACATGGTTCTTGAACATCCTAGCAAATTGGATTATCCAATCCTCCACATTAGTCAGCTTATTCGCCAAATCCTTGCCTGCTTCCTTTGGCGCATGCTCAATACCATCACCTGGCATCTCATCCCCATTGGTTATTCCATCATAAGTCGGTTCCTCCTCTGGATTGACTTCCGTAATATAGAGCCGAAGAGAACCCAAGGCATCACCTGAAGATTCAGCTAATCTTAATTCATCAGTAGTAGTGATGGTAACCAAATCACCCTCTTGATCCTTATATTTAACAAGAACACCCTTCAATCCAGCAAATCGATCCTTAATTATATCCCTCACCAACCTCATGCTACAATTCAATGGCAACTGCGCCCACCTTATATCCTCTCCAAATACCAACTTCGCCGTCCTTGTGACTACTTTTTCTTCTTTAACAGGCTCCAGAACCACTTCCTTTTTCGCAATTGTTTTTGACACCACTTCTTTATCTTTAACAGCATTCGCAGTATCCTCAAGAATCACCTTATCCTTTGCCTTGCTCTCACTCTTTTTACTTTTCTTTTTCTTTATTTTTTCTCTTACCACTTTGCTCACAGGGGCAGCGGTAGGTTGCTCCAAACTTGCCAAATCTTTCTCATCAATAGTGATGCCTTTTTCTTCCATGGTCTTTTTCAAACTCCCAAGAATCTCCAATGCATTGAGATTATTAGGCTCCACGGTCAAAACAAAATTAACATCTCTGAGCGCATAATCGAATCGATTCAATGCTTCATAGCACTTTGCTCTTCTCAATAGAGCCTTGCTATATCTTTGTGATACTTCAAGAGCTAGATTACATTCATTGATTGCTCGAGGGTATTCTCCAAGACCGAGTTGCATATAACACGCAGCCATATTGGTACGCAAGTGTGCCACATCTATGTGGTTTCCGGGAAGGAGCTTGAGGGCCTTTTCATACTTCAACACAGCCCCCTCATGATCCCTTTTCTGAAAGAGTCTATTGCCTTCTTCCTTGAGATCCTGTGACATGTTGATGAAGATTGCCGTGTCTTCGTCGAAAGCTTTGGAAGTCCTCTCAGAGGGCTTGCTCTGCTTGCCGCTTGCATGCGCAGCCTTATGTGTTACAGGATCCTTCTTCTTACCGGTGGGCTTCCCCATTGATAGTTTAACAACAAACAAACAAAACGAAAGTATCCCCAATATCAAAGTCCAACAATTCTAATAATAAGCACAACCCCTCCACAGAAAAAAATATATGGAATCCCAAAACTTTATATAACAGAAAGTAGCAGAATCAAAAGTAAAAGAAACAATGGAACAGATATTCTTATATCCTAGCCCCGAACCACTTCAATCCATCAAGATTTAGGCAGAAGAACTTATGACGAGGCAGGAGTTTGTTATTGAAAAGAAACAAACAAACAAACAAAAAACGATTGTTTTTTGGGGGATGGGAAACAACACTCTTTCTCAAGCTTGGCGCCTTTTTTTTGTTTTTGTTTTGCTCCTCCGTTGTCTGAATCTATTCAGCCAGACTAATCCAGAAAGAATCAAAGAAGAATTTCACAATAAAATTAAAAGCTTGGAAGTGGTATATCGGTGGAAACTGAATAGAGGGAGGGAGAAGAGGAAGCGTCAGTGGAGGTCTGGGTTGGAGCATGAATGCGAAAGCATGTCCAAGTACTCCGTCTTTGTGCTAGGGTTTGCATTCATCCAAGTCAACGCTGGCAAACGAACAGAGAAGTCCCACTTGCCCCGAAGGCGCGTGTAACAGTAAGTAAACACTACGTATGTTGTTAAAATGTCCAAATAAATTGAAACCAGTTGCCGGCTAAATTTGACCATAAATATTGTGATATGAGCTTTTTTTTTTAAAGCATAAATACTCCTAAATAATAAAAAAATGAAAAATACAAATATACAACCATATCGTGTTTTTAAATAATAATAAGTAGATTTGATTGGCTGAAAAAAATAGATATCATAAATCGGATGTCCCCGAAGGGACAAATAGATATGATAAATGATTATAAACGATTGAGTAATGAAAATGTCAACTAGGACAGACGGCGTGCTCGGAAGACAAACGAGAAAAAACAAAGTATCTACAGATATGAGGCTGATTAGAACAGTTTATAAATTATTTTTTAATAGTGATTTATAGAATACAAGACAAATACGTAAAAGGAGTTTTATCTCGATTTATATGAAACATGTTTATAAAAGATTTTTTTAATCTTTCCAAACAGACACATGCCCAAATCAATAGAATATTCTTTTTTTTTTGGGTGAAAAGAGGATTCTTAATTTCAACCTATAGAAAGTTTTTTTTTTAATGCTTAAAGCATGGAAAAGCTTTTCCCAGGTTAAAATGTCTTACTTTTTAATTGTCAGTTTTTTTTACTGCAATTTAGCTGTTAAATTTAAAACATAACGGGGTCAAAAGAACAAGAAAAATTGTGGGTCCCAAAATGATTCCCGGAGGGCCGGTCTACAGCGATGGGGAAGGAGTAAAAGACAAAACCATGGTGGTGTCCGGTCCTTTAATTTTTGGCGTAGTATTGTTTAATACTATGTCCAATTTTTAATATAAAAATTTATTTGATTTTTATTTTGATTTTAAATGTAAGAGTTTAATTCTTTTCGTCTATCATATTTATCTATTTTTTAAAATAATTTTTATAACAATACTAGTTTTGGCCAATATACTTTATCAGTAAGGATTACATTTATTTATTACAAATAAGTAACTTAATTGGTTTTTTGAATCTACTCAAATTAATCAACTAACTGTTGTATTAAAGACTAGAGGTAGTATTCAACCACTTTTTAATTTTAACAAAAAAATTTTGGTTCAAAGCTAAACAGAAGTCTAGTTGTTTTGTTTATTAGTATTGTCATCTAAATAAGTGATACGTAGGGCTAGTAAAACAGGCCAACCCACGGGTTACGGGTTGGCCTGTGACAGGCTGTGGGTTATTTGGGTCGGGCTCAAAAGGTCTGTTTTCTGACTGGTTGGTATTTTGCCAACTCTAACCCACCAATCCGCTAGATTTTTTTAAAAATTTTTTCTCATAAATAATTAAAAATTAAAAAAATCAGAAATGATTTTAAGTATTCCAAGCATTTAAACAAAATTATAACACATTAAAATACAAAATATACAATTGTCCACAGTCCAAACTCCAAACAGGATAAAACACAAGTTCAAACATAAATTTTTCCTACCTTTCCAGCCCACCTCTTGATATTTTAACATATATAAAAATAAAAAAAATTTAGGTAGGACCTGCCAACCCACGGGCTGACCCATTGCAAGCTCGGGTTGTAATAGTGCTGGCTCATATTTTTTAGGTGGTGGATGGTTAGCCAACAGCCAACCCTAATCCACCTCTTTTGACAGGTTGACGGGTTCGACCCGTGGGTCCAACCCATATTGCATGTTTTAGTGACAGGAATAGCAGGTTCTTCTTAGAATATGCCGCAAGTAGGCGATGAAAACATGAATTTTCATTTAATATTTTCATCCTTTATATTCAAAATGGCAACATTAAACATTTCATAATCCTAAGTGTTTTCATAAGATGCATGGTGAGAATTCTACACCCGTGGGATCATTCTTTTATTTGCATTTGCTAATGATCAAATGTTAAGCGGGTGAACCATATATACATACGGTAACCCGATGAACAATTTGAACGATGCAAGGAAATACAAAAATAGTATAAAAAAAAATCACAACAATACAGGATAAGCTTAATAATAATTACCTCCGGTTCTAATTATAAGACCCAGTTGACTAATTTGAAGAAATTAAGAAAGTAAGTTAAGTTAGTTATTTGTAATAAATAAGTGTTGTCATTCCTAAAATATACTTGCTAATTAAGTATATTAGCTAGAACTATCATTATTAGCAGGACTATATTGGAAAAAAATACATAAATATGAGAGGCAAAATAGATTGGGGTCTTATAATTAGAAACAAACTAAAAGTAAAATGAGATCTTATATTAAGGACATGAGGTAGTATGCAAATATGTGCGGAGAATATAAAATGGATTCCAAACCTAGGAATATGCTGCCCTCCCTGTAGATCTCTTTTCCGCAAACATAAAAGGCCAGCATGTTTTTGAAGTCCCCAACGTCACGTTTCCAAGCCTCAGCCTTTAAGATGGCCACCATCAGAAATTATTCACTTCACCAACCTCTGCCATATCTGATTCCTGTCGGCAGGAGCAAACAGCATCCAATTCAAGGAGTTTGGAATCCTTGGGTGCTGCTACGTTGTTAGCATATTACCCTTTAGCTGCCTTGAGGAAACTGGCCAGGGGTGGATAATATCACGACAAGGGCAAAGGTTGGTCATTATTCACGCTTCTGTCCCTGTCGCTTTCCCTCGGTTGTTTCACTACCACGAATTAACGCTGTAACTCAACCGTCCGCATCATGCTCTCTGCTTTTTGTGACCCGCAGTGGAGAGGCGTCATTCTTGTTTTAGAGGCACGCGTGAGTGTAGTGATGAAGCACTGAAGTTGGAATCTCACTGTTGAGGATGGAATTTGCAATTTTGTTTTTTGAAAAAAATTTGGGTGAGTTGGTCCTGCTGATGGAATTTGCAATTGTGCAGACCTGAAAGACGAAAAAACGGAAGCCCAATATGGTGTACGAAGAGAGGGCCTTTTTTTTTTGGGGGACCACAATAAGCATAAGCTGAACAATAAAACAAAATAAGGATGATGGCCGAAAGTGGCCCACAAATTATGTACTCCAAAATGCATTGCTGCCACATGGTCACGTTGGTTGGTTGTCCCGTGAGTCGGTGGATACGGAGAATATCACCAGAACCTGAACCTCACAGACCGATTTCTGTTTTTAATTTAAGGCAGAGCAGGGGCAGAGACTCAAATACAGCACCGAGAATAAAATAAGGGAGTCGGGATAGACAGAACCAAGGAAGACAAGAGTGTAGGAGGTGGAGTGGATAAGGGGGTGGGTGTGTGGGTTCATGAACGGAAGGACCACAATAATACGCACCAGCCTTACTCGTCGCCGCCTCTCCTTAAAAATTCTTCCTTCCTCGTCACTCTTCATGCCTGTCTTTCCCTCCCTCGGTGAATGGTTTATATATGTTAATTTGTTTGGCAGCCATTGTCTCCCAATATTATAATTGTTTTGAGAGATCTACATTCCTGAATAAGCCTCTCCAGAATTCCAGAAATTGATGGGGAAATTCCTGCGCGGGATTGGGATTTTATGATGCTTTTGCGTACGGGAAACAAGCAGGGGCCAAACCCAGGCCTAGGCATTTGACAGGGGGAATAGGAGGATGAGGACGAGACCATTCTTCTTGTCTCATTCTTCAAGGTCGGCTCATTCATTCATGGGTCTACCTTTTTCATTCACAGCGCCACACGTCCCCCGCCGCTTTCCCCTCGCAAAATTGAGTGGCCACAAGCGTGTGATCCAACACACGTCTCTTTCCCCATTTCACCACCCTACCCTTCGCCGTCTCCTCAATTTCGTCTACTTGACTTTCCCCCTAAATTTGAACCACTTCCCATCTCTATTCCATTCACATCCAATTCGTTGCTAGATAGCAAATATACGACTTGTATGATATATTTTTCCCCGTGAGTTACGTATCCACCTTTTCTTTTATCGATTTCTCAAAATCACAATTCACAACCTTGCATCTAAAAGAAAACTTCACGGAGTACAATGCTAATTCGTTTTATCTTCATCTTTCTAACATTTTTGTCATTTTACTCCCTAATTTTGGTTTTTGCCTCTATCTATCTTCTACATCTGACACCCTCGTTTAAATTTGTTTTTTTAAAAAAAGTACAATTTCTTACAAAATAATGCTACTAAATAATTAACTTAATCAATGATTCAATCTCCTAGACCAATTTTTTAGTGTACATGAATTAATTAACTAAATCTTAAGACGTGAGAATATCAAGACAGAATATTCTTTTTTTTATTATGTTTTGGTCTGAACTCTGACCCGACGATGTCCCGGTTTCAATTTCATGCACATTTTTCGTCCGAGTCACTGCATTATTTTCTCACACTGGGTTAAAATGCTTTTCCATCGTCTTCACTAATCAAGCCACAATGGCCAGCGGGCTCGGTCTCTTGGTCATGTCCCTCCCCTTCAACTTACCACTCGAATCTTCTCAATTTATTATTCCCTCCCAAGTTTTTGACCTGATATTCCCTCCCGAGTTTGAATTCCTTTTCCCTGAAGGGCCAGTTTACATTTTAAATCATTACATTACACTTCTTTTCTTCATTTTGCCGTGATTCCATCATTAATTCGATCCCCTAATAATCTTTGATTTGATTTCGTTCTTTACACATTTTTTTAAAGCTAACTTGTAAGATGTCGCCTTCAAGGTGACCAACAGATGGAATCCATCTCCCGTGGCAAACACGAAGCCCATCTCCAGCCGCAGCACCCTCTAGCTAAGAAAAACGAAATGCAATTGAAGAATTAAACAATTCCAAGACAAATTTTAAAATGAAAAAAGAAATGAAAGAGAGCGCATACCTAAAGAGCACCAGAACGCGACGGAGAGTCAATGGCGACACGGAATACCGGCAACAGCGCCACCAGATAGAACGGCAAACATAACCGAACCGCTATGCTGCAAAAAATAACGGGATGGATCACGCCATTCACGAAAGAAGTTTATAATCTTATCATACCAAAAATCTTTCTAGGTTTCAGTTTTAATTATTGGGGTCGAAAAATTGATCCCAAGTTAACCGATATGCGACTTATGTTTTATTCGAATTATGATTTAGGGAAAATATAGAGTCCATTAAACTCCTTCCATAGCTAATGGTATGTACATAAAGGATCTATCTGGGTCCAGGCTCAAAGTTCTACTACGGAACCCTTCACGGATTCCGGCAACGACCCCGAACGTTGACTTGAACCGACAATGCTCCAGACGACGAAAGCAAAACTCGCCGGAGGGGACGCGCTGCAAATCTCTCGCCGTCTTAACAGCTTCGCAGAATTCCATCTCTGGCGGCGTACCTCAATGCAGAAAAACACGAGTAAACCTGTCAAGGTGAATATCAGATATCCTCTGCCTTGGACATGATCGAAAGACGACTGGGCCGGGGCTCGAACGCCGCTCTCCTCCTAAGCTGATGAGACGAAGGTCGAATCAAAGCGGTCAGTGCTCTCTTAACCCACTCACCTTCAACCCCTCCTATTCTCACCAAGGAGTTCTTCATCGCCGATCTGCGCATGTTCAGCCGATTGGAGGGGTATGAGTAGGCGTGATTGCTGCTGTTATGATTCGGCATATTCCTATGAAGGCTGCATCTAAACGAACCAGGATGTGACGTTGGCGCGCACATACAGGTCTTCTTCTGGAAAGAGATGGGATGGTTCTTCCTACCGATGACATGGTTGGAGATGGATCGATTGGGAGAGACGGAGCGTCGATCAATTGAGAATTTGACGGCGGAAGACGGTGGCGTAGAGCTATACAAATTGACCTGCGTAGGAGAAGCGGAGCGATGATGCGTGTGATGGTGATGGTGTTGGGGTTCCGTGAAGAAAGTGGAACAGGGAGATGAGAAACTGGAGCCTGAAGAAGAAGCGAAAGCATATGATGGTGAAGAAAAGGGAATGTTTGAGGTGGAGTAAGAGCAGAATCTTCCAGAGGGTGAGAGCGAGCGAAGCACTGGTCCGCTTGATCTTGTTCTGGAAGACGAGGCAGCCATTTTCCGGGAAGAAGAAATAAAAGAAAGCGAAATTTTCAAAAAGGAAACAGAAGTAACAGAAGAGGGATGATAAAATATCTTGTTCCTCAAAGACCCCTTGAGGGAAGTTGGTTTGGCAAACCTAGCGAGTCTCGGAGGCTGTTTATATAGCTGCCCGCGGAAGAGGGTTAAGGGTAATAGCGGGAAAAGACCGGGGGTGTTAAGGAATTACGAAATCGGGGTTAACTAACTCAACTATAGTTAAAGAAGGGTTTGATGAAGAAGTAATTGAGGGAGTGGTATGGATTCTGATCGAACGGCTGAAGCGAGATGAACTGCACAAAAGGACGTTGAGGGAACAGCTTCGGCAAGGGAGACGCAAAGGCTGCCAAGTATGAGATTATTTATGAAAACACTGAGCGCAAACGTACGAGATGCCCACATATATCTCTGAGTCAAAACAACATGCCAACTACCGAACTACGTATGACTTTCCCACATGCTTTCTCCAATCTGCCTTGAAGTTTTATGGAAATAACCGCTGTGTCCCTCTCTGAAACCCCCGGTCATTTACGTTCTCCGCGTACGCTTCCCGCCAATTGGTGGCTGTGCTTTATTGCTTTAATCCACCTTTTTTCTAAATACTTCTACTTCACAATTCTCAGGCCAACGAAATTAACTTAAAACTTCCTCACAGATACAGTTCACGTGCTAAATTACTGATATTTTGCCCAAAATAAGAGAATGTGTGTTCATGAGGCGGGCAAGTGAACAAAATTAGCCGGGTGGTTTGGGGCATGTGAATGTAATTTTATACTTTTATGGGAAAATTATAAGTACGGAATTTTAAAAACCAGTGACCGAGTCTAGGTTGAGGAGCAAAAGTCGTGTGTACATTTATTAAAATACTGTGCATTCCATGTATCGTACAAGTTTAAAAAGAGGTAAATTGTTTATGTCTTGTAAATGAGAAAAAAATGAAAGAGGTTAAAAATTATCCATCGTATCTTTAATATAAGACATATTGAACTAATTTGATTAGATTTAAAAAAATTAGATAAATTAGTTAATTATAAGAAATATGACTTTTTTTTAAATACCATAACCATCTTCCTTGATATCCTCCCTTCTTTTTTCATTTGATTATGGTTGAAAGGTAATTTAGAAAAAATTAATAAATATAAGAAATAAATCTTATATTTTTTATCAAAATCAATTCAATAATTAGATCATATATTAAGAATGTGAAGAGTATAATATTTCAGTTTAAACATCTCAAAGGTCAAAATTTTATAGGAAAAAGCAGTGTCTAATTTGGTATTCTACAAATATATGGGGTGTTCGGATTGCAACCAAACCATGGTTTCAGAAGTGATTTTACGGTCTACAAAGCAAATATATAGAGGAGTTTATCTTGATTTACAGAAAATACTTTTAAAAGCATTTCTGAGCGTTTCCAAACACTCTTATAGTCAAATGAATAAACGCTCTTGTATCAAGTTTTTTTTAAAAATGCTATCAAATTTATTATTATCAGTATATTTCTTATCATGATTGTTCAATATCTATTAACTTGTTAATAAATTTTGTTCGATGCAGAGTTATTTTTGTTATTTAGTTATATTTACAAAATACGAGATGAGATATCACTAGTTTTTTGAGATTTCGACTTTTTAAGATTACAATTTTCAGTGTTATTTTCCATATAAATAAAGTGATCTGTTACGATTTTTAATGTGTGTGCAGATTAAAAGAATCAAGTTTATAAAGTACTTAATTGAACAAAAATCGGGGAGACCACGGAAGGAAGGGCGTGGGAGAGACGCCAAGGGAAGTTGAAGATGAAGAAAATTGAAGAGGGGGCCCTGTGGAGGTAGTGGGGTGGGGGATTTGTTGGACTCATTCAACTGCATTGGTCTGCCAATTTAACTCAACCATCTGACTTTGTCAGTTGCTTACTTAACTTGTCAAAGCAATAAAGATTTATTTATTTCATGATTAAGGAGATTTTTTTTTCCTTAAATTATTTTCTGGACGCTAAACCATTAGGCCGTATGATGTTGCCATCAGAATATTAAAAAATGTGCAATGGTGATCCTCCGTTAAGCATTGGTTTTGATGGTTGGCTGATCAGAAAAACTATAAATAAATACCTTGGGAAAATATCACTACCAATTAATTACAAACGAATGCTAAATTTACCAGTTACATATAAGATCAAAATATCATTTTAACCAACTATCTTGACGTGGTAATTCAGTAATTGTGTAATTTTAAATATAACGCACTTCGTTTTACAGAAATTTTACGTTGATGTTAGCTTATTTATTGGCAAGATCATGTACATTGCGTGAATGCAAAATCTAGTTGCTAGTTAAGTTTAAAGTCACACTAACCCTAGAGTGCGATGTGAAACCCACGCACGCAGATGCACGACAAGAACCACGCGCTCTGTCCTCTACGTATATTATCTTCCGTCAATGGTGGACGAGGAAAATGGAAAAATGACGCGAGCGAGAAACTGCAGAAGGCAGAGGGAAAATGTCGAATACAAAAATGCAATATGAAACGGGAGATTCTTAATTCCAACGATAACAATTGACTCCGATTGATTCCGACACAAATGCACAACTATTTCATTTTTTTGGGGTCTAAACACGCAAGTTTCCTCTCACAGTGTTTCTTAGCTTGTTCTCAATTTTATTTTTTATTACATGCAAGTTTAAATTAATTGGATTTCAAAAATTTATTAAGGTTAAGATATATATCCAGACTCATAAAAGTACCTATAAATGTACTAACAAATTACGCATCAATAAATTTCTCACATTGCAGTATAGATTATGAGCCCATTTCTTATCGTCTTGTTAGTTGTCTATCTTTTTTAATGGTGTAAATTACATGTCTCTTTTTTTGTTAAAGTATAAGTGTCCTTCTTTTGGAAGCAATCCTATTTGAGACACTGTCGGGCACTAAATGTGGACACCTCTCCCAACGGGGATTCGAATCTTGATTCACCACATTATGGGAGATTAACCATTTCTGCTAGACCCAACTCCTGTTGGTAATTATATGTCTCTTGACATCAATGGAATATTGATTTATCCTTGGAAGTTTGGGGAGCCCAACAGGTTGCAAGCAAGAGGCAAGTTGATGAAAGGGGTTGTCTCAGCCACGTTATAGTTTGATAAGAATGCATAATAATGATTTAGGGAATGGGGGCAAGCTTCTGAAATTTCCACGCACCACAGTAAATGCTTTAATGAGAATACAAGTAGAGAAGGTTAAGTAACGATGTATTATTTTGTTTGCGTGCGTATGGGGAGAATGGGTAATTAGAATAAAAGGCGAAGTTAATGAGAAAAAGACATGCAGCTAACCAGCGTAGAGATGAAAGAGACGGTGTTCTGATTTTCATAAATAGGGAAAGATGAGCCAATGTTAGGCCAACAATTTCATGTGTGTGGGGTGCATACATGGCAGGTGACTAAATTGGAGGGGTACAAAGTCGCAAGGTGCATAATTAAATAAAGAAATTGGGCACCAACTCTGTTTCTTTTTTTACCCTTTTTATCCTCACTGTTGTGTAATGTCTAAAAGAGGAAGTTGTTTACCATCCACCAATCATAAATATATGATATCAAATTTATAACGAGTATGCTGTTTATAAATTAGGAAAAGGTGAGCTTACTCTATAGAAAGAGAACTAAACAGTGACAAGCATAATAAAAATTACATATAAAATTTGAACTTATTACTTTCGTTTCTAAATATAAAAGTCAGTTAATTAATTTGTAAACATTAAAAAATTATTTTTCAGTTATATGCATCAAAAACTGCCTCTCTTTGAATGCCCCTTAACATGCATTAAAGAGAATTTGGTAAAAAAAAAAAAAGAGTTTAGGAGACAAAATAAATTGATCTCTTATATCTATCATGAAAAAAATAATTCTATATTGATTAGCTTTTTTATATGAGTAGAGTTTTGTGTTGATTTAGGTAAAGATACTACCTTTGAGAAGTTGAAACAAACACACATAGAAAACAATATATTCACTGAATAATGTAGACCAATAATAGAATGAGAAGCAACCAAAAAGGACGGCAAAACCAAAATATCAATCCTCCGGTCTGCCAATATTAATTTTTAATTATCAAAACATGTAATAAAGAAATACTTGTCGCTGGCAATAAATTTTAAAAAAAAAAAAAACTCGTCACGCATCTTCTGACTTTGAACAAAAGCCAAGGTCCCACCCCCCGGAACTGGGGAGCAACACCCTTCAAGATTCTTCACTTTTTAACCATCTATACCTTCGAATCTTGCCTGTTTCTAGAAAATCTTTCACAAATGCATACATATATGTATATCTACGCATATCATGCAAAGCATACATGAACCATCAAAACTGATGACTTTCGTGATGGCTCTACTTCTCTAAATTAAATTGGCCCTTTTTTTTTTTGGTGGGGGTGGGGGGGGGGGGAGGCACGTCTATTAACTATAGCATTCTTTTGGCCAAAAAAAAACCTATAGCATTCTAATTTCATTTGCTTGGCAAGAACAATATAACCTTACAGACCAGCCTCATATAGACCCGTATTGCCAACTTGGGAAACAAGTCTCCCAATTTTTTCAATTCAGAAGGAGGGGCCGTTCAACAAGAGTTGCTACTCCTATTAATGGCCGGGCCATGTCAATTGATTGATTCTTTCCCACATTAATTTATGGAGCAGAATCAAATTATGTGAATCAGAATCAATCTACATATATCCTCCTACTAATTCTAATTATAAGACCCTGTTTATAAACTACAAGTGCAGTCATATAATTAAGACCGGAGGTAGTATATATGTCCCTCTATCAAAGAAGATGCATGGGTGTCATGATGCGGTGGCAATTTATGGTAGAAAAGCCTGAGATATAGGGAGATTTTTTGGGCATAAAATTAGTGATAAAGTATGGATTAGAAGAACATTAATTAGGGGAGCGGAGGCAAAGTGGGCAGTCTCTCCCCCATGGTTAGGGAGCAATAATAATAAGATTGCTGGGGCTTAAAAGACACAGTTCTTTTCTCTTCACATGGGGCTGGCGGGTGCTTGCCCCGCTTTTGATTAGGGTTCTCACCTAATATTATACCAAAGCGTGTCCCTTAAATCTCGTATCCTTTTATTATAATACAATTATTGTGTCTAACAAATGCTTCCGGGTGTCTGGCTTTCACGAAACCCTCCATTTTCAGTCTCTAATAATTTTGCCGCTCATGATTTTTATTTTCCGTGAGAACCTTCGGGGTGGATGCCATTTCCATTCATTACATAAACGTATCTTAAAAGGATATTCTTTTGATATTGATTTTTTTTTTAATTACTTTTAAACTAGCAAGAATGTTGACCGCAGATGACGACTTTTTGTCACTCGATTTTCGTATGAAATTATTATAAAACCCGCATAAATTCTTCCCCTTTAAAAATTTGAAACGGTCAGACCTGAGGGAAATTTGGCGGAAGCATATGGGGAAAGAAAGTGAAAAAGGAGCATAAAAAAAATCATATCACATCATTATTATAATAATGAGAAAAAATTACAATTAGGTTCCACCTAACAAAATTAAATATAAAAAATCTCTTAAAATCATGAAATTATTTTGAAGTCTCAAAATATCTTATTGTAATAAATTTCATTTGTTTAATTACCAAATTATTTTTTTTAAAATTTACACTGACAACTAAAAGAGGAGTAGTTGATAACTAAAAATGTAAAGATTGACAACTATCGCGACATGTATTGACAATTTATGCATTATATCTTGTGATGTGCTGAGAAAATGTGTTGTTAATACCTGTCGTAATAGTTATCAATCTTTACATTTTAAATTGTCAATTACTGTTTTTTCAATTGTCAGTACAAACTTAAAAAAAACAATTTAATAATTAAACAAAAAAATTTATAGTAAAAAAAATCTCTTAAACTTTTGAATAATTTTATAATTTCAAAAGACTTTTTATATATAATTTCCTCTAGTGAGACCTAATTGCACTTTTCCCTATTAATTATGTGACTTGACTTTGTATATTCTGAAATTGTGCCTGCCACATCTCCTTGTTTTCCTTTTCTTCTTCCGCGGGCTTCACATCACGCAGACAGATGCCTTTGGTCCAATTTTATAGTGTTAATTGTGGGCCGGGCTGCATAAATTGCTTGGCCCAAAATAAGGCGCACGTGGGATTCAAAGTGGGGCCGCCATGCTGATGGGAAAAATGACTCGATTTACAGAAATTCACGTCAAATGGAAGGGCTAGAAAAAGCTATGGGAGTTTACACAAGCATCACATAAAGAAGTGCAAGCTAAACTGGGTTCATTTCCTTCACATCTTGTTCTAGTGGAAAGCATGTCAAGTACTGGGTACTAGTGCTAGATTATTCCTGTCCTCGAGGGCAATTCGTGGCCGCGGCCGCGGTTGCGGTAGCGGTCGCTGCCGCGGTTGTGGTAGTGGTCGCTGCCGCGGCCGTGGCAGTGGCCGTGCTGGTGGTGGTGCATGCCTTGAATCTTTTGACTGTAAACGATGTCGACGCTCCCTCCCAAAAATAATCCAGAACACCAACGACAGCATCACGGCTGTGGCCACCATTACCAACCCAGCATACACCCATTTGCTGTAACGTCGCAGATCAGGACAGTGATCCTTGGATATCTCACTCAATGTTTCTCGAACAAAGTTACAGTTTTGAAGGTCAACCAGGGATGGAGCATAGTTATACAAGGCATTCCCCGAGTTGATTGCAGCAGACACTTGGTTATAAAAGGTAGGGGTCAAACGCCCTTGAGTCATGCATATCTCATTTGGTGAAACCTGACACACGAAGTTGCCGTACACCTGCATTTCATCAACACAACGTGAGCACTCAGATCATCTTCAGGAGGAGAAAGATAGGTCACTGATCTCGTGTGTCGTTGGTTTAAGGAGATTGTGGTTAAATACCTGAGTAGCATTGGTTAAGGTTACTTCACCAGGTTCGCATTGTCGATCTGTCATGTCAGGATGAAAAGGGTTGCAGAGGAGAGGCATAAGGGGGCCGGATTGATTGTAGTAGAGTGGAGTGAAGTTGGGGGCGAAATTTATGTTTGATACGTTGGTGATAATCTGGTTAACCAAGTTAACAAGTTCAGAGGTTACTTCTTTGCTTCTTGACAAGGTTTCTTGCGCCGTTGTATTGTCCAAACAAGGCATTATTTCGTCCATCGTTGTATGTTCGGAGGGAAGCTGGGTCCATTGATCTATAGCTACACAGGTGTCTGCAGTCACACTGGCAGCAAACTAGGAATTAGATTCGTGTTTAAGAATGCATGAAGATGTAGCGGGATCCTGTAACAAAGAGTTGAAGGAATTTATAACTCAGAACTTCGAGGAAAGAGAGGAAGGGAACTTACTTATGGAGCAGAAGGAAGCAGCCACATAAAATAAAAGCACCGGTAACCAGAATCCATCCTGCGATCACCAAGCTGCAATTATTTATGTCAAAGCATTTGATGAGAAGGGAAAAAAAAAAAAACTCTAAATGCAGTTGTGTCTACCAGAGATAGGGTAACGAGATTCAAAGAATATTTCACTTACATGTACACGAGAAGCTGCAGTCCAAAGATGGAGAACACTGAAGTAACAAAACCATAAATGAATACCGTATTAAGAATTAAGAAATTCAGCAGCATTACGGACACTGAAGGGACTTACAAAATCCGAGGAATGTCAAGAGTAGCATAACAGCAGCTACTATGATAAGTGCCACCCTTCTGTCAAGTGTCACCATATTCATGTCAGAGGGAGAGGAAAAAAGAAAAGATAAAACAAAGATGGAGAGAAACACATAATCATTACACAGAATCTAAGAGATCTTGGATGTCATCCGCATTTTTTTCAGTTTGATCAGCAAGCGTGCTAGCAGAAGCGTTGATCTTTGTTTGGACGTCGTCGATATCAGTTTGAACATTAGCGGGGAGGAAAACTCGATCAATTCCAACCTGTTTAGCTTGAACAAGATAGTCAGATACATTTCTGAGTTTACCCTCAGCAGAATCAGCCTGACCTACAACATACTCCAATGTTGTTGTCGTACTACGATGAAAGCTTCCCTGACCAACATAGAGAATGAAACATCCAATCCTGTCAAGTGTAAAAGCATGGTATCAGTTTGCAATGCAAGATCGAATCAACCTGAAACCAGCCAAGAGAAAAGAAAAGAAAGGAAAGAGGGATGTACATTGCTACGAAAGAGAATAGTATGAGGAGAATGAGGGAAACGGCATAACATGTTGGAGAATAACCATAAGAATCTCTTTTAGGAAAGAAGCAACAGAGACATATGAGCAATAAGCACACGCCAAAGCCCAGGAACCAGATTGCTGCGACAACAAACACAGGAGCTGCGGTATATGCTGCAGACTGCATTCAACAAGAATAAAAGCAATTAGTGGGCTGTGTTTATGGACAGACAGAATTTAAGGCCATGCATTGGATTATAGCACTGAACTTAGAAAAATAAAATTTCAAAACAAGAGAATGCACATAGAATGTCATCAGTCAGAACATAGAAATCATCAATCATGACCAAGGGCAGCACCTTTAATTTATCTGTTTGGTTTTGGAAATATAAACTGGCTTAAAAATCTCTGTAAGACAGCCAGCCCCACCAAATTAAGGAACAAGAAAGAAAGAACACTGATTAGGCAATATTTATTTACAAAACTTCATTTATACTTCCTAAAAAAAGTTTCACCTAATTGTCTATTTGTAGCGGATCTATTTTTATTTCAAACTTCTCCATGAAACTTCTCATGAGTTAAAATTATAATACTTACAACCTCAAACCAGAGTCCAAAAGCCCTCCCAAATCAGCTTGCTTTTCCAAACACCAGTTGCGCCATCACTAAGAAATCACACTAATCGTTTCTTACTTCATTGTCTCAGTGAAGCACTCATCCTAAAAGCTTAAGTTTGTTAGGTGTAGAGCAAGGACTCTATTTATTATCACACCTAACACTTTCCATTACTGCCCGTCTGTCATTGAGCTTGAAATATTACACAAGTGTTTTCCGCCTTCTTTTTAGAAAAAAGAAATAGCGTAATGTGCTGCACGGATTTCTTTTCAAGGTCCAGAAACGAAAAGCAGGCGCAAACTTTTGAACTTGACCGTCATAATAGATCAAATATTAACCGGCAATAAAAGGATATCACACACATCAGCTAACTTACAGCCCAGTAATGGTGGTCTCTGATGTTCCACCCGTTGGTGTACTTTTTGAACCCATTAAGAGGGTCATCCCTTCGTGTTCTCTCTGCAGCTAATGGAATGGGTGAATTCCCAAATGGAATGGGTGAGTTCTGAAATGGATTCGGTGAGTTCACAAATGGGTTGGGCGAGTTCACGAAGGGGTTGGGTGAGTTCACGAAGGGGTTGGGTGAGTTCACAAAGGGGTTGGGTGAGTTCACAAATGGATCGGGTGAGTCCTCAGATGGTTCTGCAGCACTGTCATCTAAATGGGACCTTTCTGTCAGGTAAAAACCCACAACATTGTTCTCATTTTCTCCCGCTGAAAAAAACAAAGGAAATTAGAGACAATGCCTCTCTGCCAAAACATTTTATGCACACCTAGACATGTAAATCCTTTTGCCTTGGCGAGTATAAAATGCAAAACTAAAATTTAATGGAAGAATGAGGCTATCAACAAAAACTGGAAATACTACTCTGCACTGCATTATGAGTTTCCCACTACTCTTAAGAGTTTCATAACTATAAACAGAGAGAAATCCACCGGAAAGAGTGGTGATGTTAGTGAAATACCTGGAATGGGTTGGGTCCGGACTAGTGAAAAATGAGAGCGAGGTCGAGAAGCTGCGTGTGAGAGAGAAAGGAGAGAAAAGAGAAGTAAGAGAAAGGTGGCCAGAAAAGAAAAATGGCGCAGAGGCCGGTGACAAAGCATCATGTTTTAGAGGAACAGAGAAGAAAGAGAAGACACTACAAATGCAGTATTCGCTGCCTCTAGCAACCTCTCTGCCTCTGCCTGTGTGAGAGAGTGACGGAAACAGTCACACAGAAACAGGGAAGAAAGCTCAATAAAGAGTTAACGGTAATGATAATATGGGCTTAGCGCGTCGGATACTCCCAATATTTCATTCAGCCTACCCCACCACTAGCCTATGCCAGGAAATTCAATCATACCCTGTAAATCTTATTGTTATAGATTAATGAACCTTGGGATGTGTTCATGCAAATGAACAAGGGACCTTTTTTTTATTATTATATCGATAAATCATCTAAAAAGACTCTCTAGAGCTGTAAACCATTTCATTGTCATATCATGTTGCCTCGTGTAAACCATTTCTCCAGTGTTTTAGTTTTACTGAATTCTGCAGCATTTACTATTTACGAATCTAAGGTGGCATGGTAATGCGAAGCAACAAGAGAAGGTAAAGACATTTCTTTTATTTCCTTATAACAGAGAAGGACAACTCAATTGCATTTCTCTGATTATGTGAAGTGAAACACCAATTACTATAATGAAGATACTATGATGTAACATAGCTGCGTAACGGTGGTAATCATAAATGAAGCATTGTTTAGATTAAGGGGTGGGTCCACATTGCCTTTCAGAAGGGGAGAAAGGTCAAAAGTGAAGGATGATTCCTATGAGATGTAATCCATAAAGGGGAGAGGGTGAGGCCCCAGACAGCGTGCGAGCAATCGGACTGGGGGGGTTCATTCCCCAATGTTGTACCTTTCTCTCCTGTTACACTGCTACACTTTTGACTTTACAAACCCAACATCTCTGCCGGTTTTTCTGCCCTTTTCTCTTTCCCGCCCTTTACAATTACGACAAATACCAACACAAACGGCTTGTTTTTCCCACCCACCCACACCCTGTAACTTTATATATCTGGTTATTTTCTGTAGATGTTCATTTCAAGTCTTTTTATGTATTGACATGACCTTAAGCAAATTCATGATGAATGATGATAAATCATCTACTGGGTACCCGAGAACAGAGATGATGCAGGCCAAGATGAATGGAGGAAGAAGCAACGGCGTAGGAGGAATGGTACGTGCTATTATTTCAGTCACGAGAAGATGCACATGCATGCTGCTGCTGTTAATATTAAAGTTGATTTTTCTTTTGTTTCTTTATCAATGACTTTTGGTACTTCTAATTTCCTACAGGGCTCTGAAATGAGAGAAAAATGACGCAAAAGTCGATAGCCTGCAGCATGGGTCCTTCTCAGTTTCATCCAAAGGGAAATCGTCTTTGAGATCATTTTCAACCCATCATCATTTTCTTCCTTCTTGACATATAATCATGTTAGACTTTTCTTTACAAAATATGCAAATCATCCCATGTCTGATAACATCCCCTGATTTGAATTCAAACTGGTTGCGTTTTAGTTGAAGAGAAACTATTATATGTGGTTCCTTGGGAACATTGGTCACCTTCACCGACTTCGTCATTTCCCTTCCCAAAGGATGCCACGTGCCTGTAGCTCTTCACACGCAATCCCAGCACCTCTCAAATCTTCATGTCCTCTTCCATGTTTACAATCTTATCATTCATCCTACGTTCCTTCTTATATATCACAACTAAGTTGTCACTGAAATGAATATCGGGAAGGCGAACCACACCTCGAGTTTTGTCGATTTAGACTCTGTTTAATCCACCATTATTATCAGTGGGACAAAATTTTATGCCCCATCACTGCGAGCTCTACTACTGCAGGGATTGCGCTCTCTTCTACCAACGGAGCGTAATCTTAGCCGACTTCATTCTCTCTGCTACTTACACGCCATTCCGGGGACCGGCTAGGAAGATGGCATCTGCAGCATTTTTCTTCATGAAGCTCGAACATGGGGACTATGACCTTCCATGGGATGGAAATTAACAGCTTCACAAATTCGGACATGCAAATTTGACCAGAAAATGTGCATGTGGCATGTTATAAATTAAAACAAGTAACTCTGTAAAGATAAGCCACCAAGGGCTTCTCTTGTGCTAAAATGCACGTTGGTGAGAGCAAATGAGTAATGCGAAGCGCCAGAAAATGAGATTTTGCGAAACATTCTAGCTTGTCGAAAATGATGTTTATCGAAATCTTTGATCTGCGCCATATGTGTTGTCGAAAGTCCATCAGCATTCTGATCCACACCTCATCCTTATTCTGATTATTCACTCTCTTGCTCGTTAAAAACCAGTGAACCAATCTAACCAAGAAGAGCGGGATGTGATTCTTCAACATTATAATGTCCCTGAGAAAGGCGTGGTGCATAGGTTTTCGATCTTCCTGTGAGGTCAATCGAATGGGTACTTCTAGTAGGAGGGCCTTCACAACTCTTAACAGTGGAAAAAATTGAACTTGAGGGTGCTCGAACAAGAACGGTTCATCAAATGGCGAACCACCAAGAGCCTCGCTCGTGGAAGTAGCGATGATAGTTAGTGCATGCTCAAAGATCGTGTTTGGGCAATATGGTTGACCAATTCGTGCGATTTGAGGTCGTTGTAGAAATTCTTTTGAGAATTTTTTTTATTTCTGTCGAACAAATGGTGCCATGATATCTTTAGGCTAACGACGTCCTGGTCATCTTCACAATTTTCATCCTCAGTCGTCTTGTTCCAGAGCTCGCTTCAGGTTCATGACCCGCCCACGATCAAGCCAGCAACATTGCATACGATATTTAGGACAGAAGGAGTATATATAGATAGATAGAGATAGAGAGAGAGAGAGAGAGAGGAATAAACAACTTTTTTTGGTCGTTATGGGGTAAATAAAAGAGTTAATGAGCGTTTCCCAGTTTTCATGAGCCGAACCTCGTTTTACACACACAAACATACAAGTGATTGCAATGAGGCATGGCGCGTGCACGCCCTTCGTTAATGAAAAAAACACTAATTTGTCACTTGAAAAAACACCTTGTAAAACCAATGCATCGAACGGAGATTCTGGCTATTTTATATAAACCCCAGCTTTTGAATTAACTAGACAACTTCTGACAAATTTAAAATTTAATTTGATAACTCATCAGTAACATTTGACATAAACCCTACCTTTTGAATTAATTAGATTAGATAAGTTATTACAACAATGCAGCTGTGGCCACTTTGAAAACGAGGGACATACCCACCAGTTGCTTAGCATAGCCTTACAACAACAACGAACTCGCTACTGTAAACTATGAACAGCAATCATTAAACTCAATCATAGATATTGGGTAAACAGCATAGTCCTGCAGCCACATTGAGGCTCGAAACCATCATCAAGTCAAGTTTTTCATGGCCTCCCCTATGTGAGGGTATCGATGAGCCCAACGAGAGTAACCTGCACAATATTTGAGTTACAGAGAGCCATAAATCAGAAAATCTACGTGTAAGAATGAAAAGTTCCACCTATTCGCCCCTCAGCCAAAGGTATCTTTTTTATTCCTATCTTGTTTTGTTTTGGTTTTTGATCACCTAAACAACGCAGATGAGTGGTATTGTACCTGCAGCAACAATCTCTATAAGATCCATATCTGCTTCAGTATCCTGCAGTGAATAATGTCAAACAATCAAGTAAAATGAGTTAGTTGAAGTCAATATAGTAACTGTTAAATGGCAAATAAGTTAAAAGACAGGGTAACCACATCTAAGGAGAATGAGGAGGATATAAACAGGAAATAGAATATCGAATTCATGTCTTACAATAATGAGCAGCATCAATTACAGGTAATCGCAGATTTTGATGTGTGCACGTGAGACATTGCAAGATATACAAATATCCAGAATTTTAAAAAAGTCTTTTTCATTTTTACAGGAGGGGAAAAAAGGAACAAGAACGGGTGAACGCAAGGTCATTTACAACTCACCTGTCCAGATGAAGCCTGACATCTAGCGATCAGCCGATAAAGACTGCGAAGATCGCTGTGGTTGAAATCAGGATGATTCAGAAGAGACTCTTCAGAAGTGTAATCAAATATCAGCGCGCAAATGCTTGAAGCCATCATCATACTTGATGTGTCTCCAGCGTTCTCTACAGGCCAAGTTTCAGTAACTAAATTAATTATAGACCCTCTGCTTCATTTTTTTCCAATTCAAGAGAAAAACAATTGACATCAATGTCCATCAATATATCGTATAAATATGCACGAAGTGGAACCCATATTATTCACAAGTAATGCAGAACATATGCTTAACATCTAGTTGATCATAAAACAAAAATTAATCAACAGAAAATATTAATTATTCTAAGCATATTTACAGGTCAATTCAAACAAATCATCAATTGACGTCTGAGTTGGCTTATAGGTCTAGGGGCTCAATCTTGTTAATAGGCCAATCTTTTGGAAGAGGATCGCCCCTGCAGTCATAACATATTATGAAATATACGATACGGGACCAGCAAATCATTCAGTTTAAAGGTTGTTACAAGAGAGACAGGTACCTGCCCAATATGCCAATGCCTTCAGAATTTTGACAATATCAGATTCCTCAAACGTCAACTGTAATTTGTCTTTCTACAGTGAAAAAGGTGCAGCTTATATCAAGATCTCACAGAACCAGGGTGATATCCTAAAAGGTTAGGATGGTAAGAACATCACCTTTAGCAGGAGATTCATGATTGTATCACATGTCAAGAAGACACCGCCATTATCCTCAACCATATAATCTTTTGACCCGATTAATTTAGTAAAGCAATCCAGAACCTGCATATATACCCAACATATTTGCAGATCGAAAAATGCTTGATTATAAATGCTATTGGACGATGCTGAAGTAAGAAATCTTTAGAAATCTTTAAGTCATTTGTTCTAATAGAAATTAAGGAAACAAGAAACACTAAAACAATGATTCACTCAAAAAGAGCTACCCATATATGAAGGTCCACCTTCATACTTTAAAATCAAAATAGTAGCACAAGAGACAAAATAGAAGAAGCGAAAAGATGAAGGAAATTAACAAAGGCCAGAAAGAATAGAAAATAAAGTATAACTTACAGCATTTAGTCCTCCACAAGAAGCTAGAACATTACATCCTTCAACATCCATTGTAATTTGGCACAGCATTGGAAGTAAAAAGCAGACAGAGTGGAAAGGGCTGCAACAATATATAATTTAATTGAGCAAACACAATTTTCCATATTAGAGACTCCACCGAAAAGGGATACATATATCAGAGGAAAATATAGAGTATTCCATTTAAGTGCATGATTGAAGCCAGGCGTGCCATCCAAATACTGAACAGGTATAAGCAAAAACATAGCCAGACAAAGTCTTTCAAATGATATATATATCCAGGTCTACCTCTGTTCATCTTCTCCTTGAACAGAGAGCATATACCCTAAAAGTTCCCGAACCTTCTCCTTGCATGCAAGGGGCGCCTCAGCCAGGTAGCTGAAACAAACACATGAAAAAGAGTTCAACACCTTTCCTCTTCAAATCAAAGAACTCGGCCAGATTCCAAGCTTGATACTATCATATAGTTCATATTAACTACTTCTCCAGTCTTTAATATAGGATCTAATTGTTGAGTTGATTTTGGTCCTAAATATAAGACCTATTTCTCATATTTATCAATTTTTTCTAAATTACCCTTATAGATACTCCCTCAACCATGATTAAGTAGAAGAGAAAGGGGGGATATTAAGGAAGATGATTATGGTGTTTTAAAAAAAAACATTATATTTCTTATAATTAACTAACTTACCTAACTTCTTTAATCTAATTAAATTAGTTAAATAGGTCTTATATTAAGGACCGGAGGAGTACCATACAAAGAATGTAATATCTAACATGAGTTGAGACTAAATAATGGTCCAGCTGTTTAAAACTGCAAGAACAAAGTGTCAGTATATCAAATCCTAATGGTTCATCTAACGTAACAAAAACTCCGACTATGTTAGACAAGCAGCATAAGACCATACCTCCCTATAATCCGCACTGAAGCAAGTAAATCATCCCCTTTATTCTGTCCACGTTCCTGCATGATTACGCTTCAATGCTGAGTGAGAAGATAAATGTCAAGCATCTATTTAATGACTACCAGTCATTAGCAATACCTTTGCATCTTCCAGATACTCTAGAATAACACCAATAGTCTCGTTCAGCTGACGGATCAACTTTGTTAATGTTGCCTCATCAACGAAGTTGCCTAAAAGATTATCAACTATATGAATGATTTTACAGAGATCAGAAGATCCAAAATATTTTAGGCCACTAATCACCATGTCTATTATCTGGACTATGCTACATGTATGCCGAAATGAAACCCAAATGCAGACATTACACAGATAACTATGATGATGAAAATCAGAAATGTGTTACTTGACCCTAAACAAACAGAAGTTTTCAATCATGTCAAGATCTACATTAGTTTCACATCCTCAAGCAATCAGAACTCAAATATAGACGTGCCTACTTAGATGAGATCTTTTTTTTTGTTTTTAATAAAAAAAAGGTCATGAGTAAGGTGCACCTCATCGCTTTGCGGAAATAAAGCGCCTCAACATGTTATACGAATAAGGCTAACTGCTGTTTATGATTTTAACCATTCACATAATGTTCTAAAATAAATATCATGGTACTACAAATCAGTCCTCCGACAATTATATTTGGAGCATACTTTGATTGCGTGTGGTGCTAAATATCAGATGGACTTTCACACCAATGAGCGGCATGTACAGTAAATGACCACAAGTGAATGCTACTTTAACCTACATTAACATAATTCGGGGCAAAATAAAATAGAAAGCCCATCGTATAACCTTCTTTATAGGATAGCAACGGAGTATAATGTCAAAGAAACTAATTTCTAATGACATACCATCATTTCCATCGACAGTTGATATTAATTTTATTATTTTCTCAATCAAAGAGTAGGCAACAGCCACATTTCGTCGCTTCAAGAGAATTGCCTCTGCAGTAGCTGAAGTATCCTTAGGTGCTTCATACTTTAGATAGGCCAACTCATTCAGAAGAACAGCAACTTCAACCCGTGATTGCTCCAACACAAGTAATAGACACCTATATAATGGAAGAGGTGAGGAAAGATATGACGGTTGATGCATTTTAGAAGGTTAAATTTAAAGAGTGCAACTGACATGTCAGTCGAAGGGCTATCTTGGGCATCACTCGTGCTCCTGTGGTTGATCAGCCAACCCTCTCCAAAATTGGAAATGATAGACTCCGCCAACATGAGAGCTTGAAGCCTTTCAGCAGGAGCTGCAGAGGAATTACAAGTTTAAAACCCAAGTCATCAAACAAAATCATACGTTTTCTTTAGCACTTTCTTCGTTTAATTAAAAAAATAGCTAATAAAAAGCAAACTGTAATAACAGAGTATCTAGCAAGGTTATTCTACATACCAACCCGATTCTGCAAAATGGCCACAATACCAAGGCGCATATCATGTGACCAGCTATCATTAGGAAGTAAACGGAGGGCATTGAAAAGCGGCACCTACAAATGCCATGAACTTTCAGTTACTCCCAAGCCACATGAATCAACATGCATATGCATAAAATAGAAATTTTAACCCCGTAAACATCCCCCAAAAAAATCAGTTTGATTCACGTGTTTTCCATATGGCAGAATACAGAAGTTATTCTTGCAAGAACTATGAATAATTAATTCAAGTATGAGGCTATGTTACAGATATATATTGATTGCATTTTTATCCTAGGTTCCTAACTCACAAATGTTCCGAACCTATACTGCAATTAACTGGCTAACAAATATGGTGACCAACTTCATATCCAACCACAACTCGGTCAATATTGTTGCTTAAACATGAACCCAATATATAGTAAATTTCAGTGGTTTAGCTGAATTTAAAGAGTTTTCTTATTTGAACAATGTGATTTTAAATCATAAAAATTCACATACGAAAGCAGAAGACTAAGATACATACTACATCTTTTGAAGAAATGATGGCACTAAGCACATGGAGAGCTTCAAATTTCAAGGAGTTGTGCAAGACAGCAAATTGCCTTGCCACTGCTGCCACCTGTAGAGACACACACACACCCCATAGCTTAAGAATCACATTTAAGGGTATCTGCCATGCAGCAAGACTGCAAAATTTTTATTTGAAGAAACGAAATATTTAAAATGTATACTCACAAATCGCAAGTTCAGATAAGTAATCCTTCATGAAAACGTCCAATGGTATCCTGCTCAGAATTAGTTCCACAAGTTTAAGACAGATCTCCATGAGATGAGAACCTGCATAATGTTTGGCTCATCAATTCTAAGGCAGAAGTGAGACGGGAAAAGAAAAAAAAAAGCAACATAAGCCATCAAAGGCAATGTTTCTTCATCTATATGCTGCAAGAGGACAGCCCCTCGAAGAAAAGTGAAGCTAGTAATATTATTGATCCTAAATGAATAATCAATCAACCATACCAGTTTAATTATGTTCCTTTTGCCTCGAACCCAAGAAATCATAAGAAAAACTTACCATCTTGCATAGAACATATCTGAGCAGCTAATATCTTGACACCACCAGATTCGTAAAACTTCATACTTCCATTCGCAGAAGCAGTTGACACTAAGTACAAAAATTCATAGCATTCTTCAAGGACAGATGAACCTGGTCTAAACAAGTGATTTAACGATTAAAAAAAATCAACAATTACTACTAAAAACAACGTAAAAATAAAAAATCAAATATATAACTAGACTGCTATTTTCTTTTACCCTCAATACAGCAGATACGGAAAAGACCTCGTGCAACCCGGTTGGGTTTCTCATTCACTCTATACATGATAAACAATCAATTGAACCCGCCTTTGAAAACTTATTCAATAAGCACAAATCATAGGGGCACAACCCGACCATAACAAAAACATTAAAAAGGCCACATGAAGTTCTAATGAAGACCAAAAATATCATCCATCGATATCAAAATAGCTTAGAAACAACAGATAGTGAGGCCCTGTTAATCATCTATTAACTTCTTCTCAAAAGCACTTCTCGAGAAATAATAGTTTCAGAATCCCAACATCTAAAGTCATTAGTGGAGAGGATGAACAGAAGCCAAAATATTGCTCTCCAAAATGCATTGTCAATTAGACTACTTATCAGCTATAAAACTATTTTACACTTTGTGCCGCGTCCATTTCTTTTAATTCCCTTTCTTCTTTGTTAGTCCATAACATAGTAGCCATAGCAAATTGAAATTCAATGAGCATGGTTAT
Organism: Neltuma alba; assembly: GCF_004799145.2. Classification (NCBI taxonomy): domain Eukaryota; kingdom Viridiplantae; phylum Streptophyta; class Magnoliopsida; order Fabales; family Fabaceae; genus Neltuma; species Neltuma alba. Next base: position 21,570 of record NW_021634942.1, on the reverse strand, counting down.
GTCAATGAAAGCATACTGGACATTGATTTTTAAATAAAATAACACAAGAAACTAAAACTGAAAATCATACTCCGTGGACATTACTTCCAATATAAGTGGGATTTTCAAAACCATATCTTCCAAGGATGCAACCTCTGGAACACGACAAAATGCGGCGAGCACTGTAACTGAGAGGTGTAAATACGCATCCCGATCATTTTCTCGGCCACTGGTGATAGTTCCTTTTCCCATTCCTGGGGGGAAGCATGGTTATAATTCAATAATAAACGCTAAAACAGAAAACGAAAATTGAACAGCTTTAAGAAAAGGCAGGCCTGTATAAATAATAATCAAGGTAGCAAAAAGTTCAGGGATGAGCGTACCTGTCCTAAGCAGTCGGTCAAGAAAGAGAGGTCCCACGGCATCGTAAACCCTGCGGAGGGAGGAGAGGTCATCACCTTTGCAAAACTTGGTGACGAGAAGAAGGCCGGCAAGGCGCTGTTCGTCTCGTTCCCCTTTCAATAGCTTCAAGCAGTCTTCAAGACTTGGACCCTGCTCTTGCTGTGCTTCCTGCAGGAAACGAAAATAATAATTTAGAGGGGGGAGTAATGGAGGAGAGGCAGAGCAAGAGACAATGTTCACCATGGAAGATTGGTCGAGTAATGGAAGAATGTAAAGTTGGAGACTTTATCAGTTCTCCACTCCGAGAGTAGCTATGGGAGAATTCTCGAGAGCCCTGCCTGCCGCTTAATTGAGAAGAGAGTGTCGCGGCCCGGATTAATTTGCCAGATTTGTTTGGGCAATGAAAAAATTACCAAGTAAAACTGAAAGTTCCAACGTGAAAATTTGGATTCAAGGTTAACACTTAACAATAGAAATCAAATAATGAGCTTCACATGCTCGTTATTGTTCTTAAGCCATTTTAGCTTTCACACGGCTCATGTTGACGAGGAAAACTAGTTAATTGTTAGTCATTCCAACCACAAATATTGAAATTAGATTACCAGTTTATTAAGATTAACAAAATAAATTAAGTTAATTATTTATAAAAATATATATATTATTCGTTTTTAATCACTTATATCAAACATTACTCATTAATAAGAATTTGCTTTTAATTATATGATAATAAGAATAGTTTATGAAGAAAAATATAAATTTAGAAGATAAATCAGACTACGATAATAAATATAAGATGAAAGCAACATTTTAAGTACTGTTCTCATATTTAGAAAAGCATCTTCGGTAGTTCACAGCTGTGTCATTGCCTTTTTTTTAAAAAAAAAAAAAAGTTCAATGACTTTGCGACTATAGTTTAAAAGAGACACTATTCATCTTTTCAGTTTTTTTTTTTTTTCTATTCTCACTTGGCTACGGTTGCCGATGAACATGAAACCGGAAAAACAAATCAAACGAACTCTAAACTGAGAGAATTCCAATTCACAATTTACAGCTAACAAAGTTGATGACAATAAAGTAACAGCCACTCACAACAAGAATTTGTGGTTGCAGTGACAGAGTGGTGACAGAATGACAAGGATGTTGGAGAAAGTTGTTGGTGACGACTCTGAACATGCAATTTTGGAAGCAAAACCCGCTCAAACATGCACGTTTTAAACCCATTCTCTCTCCCTTCCAGAACCTCCCATGTTACATATTGAAGGATTAGATTGAAAGGAAAAAGGAATCAGTAGAATGGAGAGAGCGTGTCGGCAAGAATCATCGTTGCGGCGTAGGCTAAAATTGAGGTTGAGGGTGTGTTGTTTGTGCGGCGGCATGGTTGGGAGGCATCGTCGTCTGGGAGAAATAAAGAGTCCAGGAACGCCGTCAGCTTCAATGTGGCGGGCGAAGTCGCGCAAGCACCACCGCCAATTTCGATCTGCTGATTTTACGTACGACCCTTCAAGTTATGCCCTCAACTTCCAGGACGACGACCCTGGCCTCCATCATCATAATTTTCCCTCCAGCTTCTCGGTTTTCCCTCACACACCTCCCCCGTTATGATCAACCACACTAGCCTGCAAAGGCACATTCTCTGTCTTTTCCTTAATCCTACCTTAGTCACATACCTTGCTGACAAATTATATATTTATGAGTATGAATATGAATGTGATCATGGTTATTTCAAGTTCTGCTTTTTCCTTTTACTCCCACCCCCACCATCTAACAACGCTTCTGTACTTTTGATTCTGTGATGATGCTTTCATAAGTATTTTTACTATTTAATACGAGCATGTTACTTCGGATACGTTAGGTTTACAAACTATGGAATCTGAGTTTCACTCTGTTCTTCTTTTTTTTTTTTGTCAGCCTTGCTTTTTGATACTCCTCCGGTTCTTAATATAAGATCTAACTACTATCTCCGGTCTTTAATATAAAATCTCGTTTGATTTTTATTTTGGTTCTAAATACAAGCCCCAATTTACTTTATCTCTAATGTTTGTGTATTTTTTTTCAAAGTAGTCCTTCCAATAATGATAGTCATAACCAACACACTTGATTAGTAAGGATATTTTAAGAAAGACGATACCTATTTATTACAAATAACTAACTTAACTTATTTTCTTAATCTCCTCAAATCAGTCAACTAGCTTTTATAATGAGGACCGGAGGTAGTATTTAGTTAATTTTAGTTCTAAATATAAGATATATTTCTCATATTTATTAATTTTTTCTAAATTACCCTTATGGATACTCCCTCAACCATAATCAAGTAAGTGAGGGAGAGAAGATATCAAGAAAGATGATTATAGTGTTTTAAGAAAAACATATCATATTTCTTATACTTAACTAACTTACCTAGTTTCTTTAATATAATCAAATTAATTAAATAGGTATTATATTAAGGATCAGAAGAGCATATTCTAACTAACTCGTGATTTTTTTTGGGGGGGCAGGACAATTTTTCGGCCCAGGAACATTTATACTGTTCCAATTAGACGCGTTAATTTATTCATAAAATCTTTAAATTTTTTTAATGCAAGGGTTCATATCCTGTTTAGTAAAAAAAAATATATATATCCTGTTTAGTAATTGCCGGTTCTGCTGGATAAGAAAATTATTTAAATCCTGAATTATTCTAAGAAAGATACATTTTTAATGCAACAAGTTGTTCTTTCTACTATGGATTTCAATGTTTTCCTCCGCCCATAGAACCATCCATGGCCTGACAAGAGCAAGTGAGTTTTTTTGTTGCTGTTCAAAATAAAGTCACATGTGTTACCAAAAAAAAAATAAAGTCACGTGTTAATCGGCTGGGCCCGTTTCTTGTTTGCAAAAACTTTGGACCTTCTCCTATTTGGACGAAGTCCCAATGAACATTCCCGGCCCATTGTTTGAAGTTTTTCCCGGCAAAAATCTCTCTGTAAATTGAAGAAATCAAGATATTCTGATAAATTATTTTGAGCAGCATCTAAAAAGAACTAGATTTGTGATATATGAGAGAAAATGTTTACAAAAACACAGAGATACATAAAGATATGATAAAATCTAGAAATAACTAAATAATAAAAATTTGTATCATTTTAACCAAATGTAAAATAATTTTTTTGCTTTTCATAAAATATTTATGAAATAAACCAATTTTCATAAAATCTATAAATTTTTTTTTTTTAAGCTCAAGCAAAATTTAAGATGCTCTCTGAACAATAATCAAAATATAAAAATGAACATTGTCAGATAATGTCATTAGATTTAGAATAAAATACTCTAACTACTCTTCTAGTTTGTATCAATTACACATGTCTCTCATCTATTTTATTATAACTGAAAGGCAAAAACAAAGAAAAACATGTATCCATACACTTGTCAGATAAATATCGATTGCGCTATTAAAATGTTAATTTCCTATCAAATTCATCATTCATTATTTTATATATAAAACTTTCGGTCAATTAAGTATTGTTCACCATGGCTTGAGTATTTCATAATCGCTCTAAATATCTCAATATTAAATTGAACAAAGGTAATAATAATAATAAAAGTCCCGACGAATCCAGCTCTGCAGGAAGCCAATCATCCATCCAACTCTAACCACTACTGAAAGACAAATAAATATATCCCAACAGAACCACTTCAAAAGGAAAGAATGATAAAATAATACTCAACAGACAAAAATTAAAGAAGCATTTTTCCTTTTAATTTTTCTTTTTTTGAAGTGTTAGCAATAGAAGACAAAGGACGTGTTTGGATCCAAACTGGAGATGAACAGGCGCCACATAACCCTCAGCTTTGGCCGGCACACGTAGTCTTCTAGTTTACGAACGTGCCAAATCTATCTTTCCAGATAACCAATACTCAGCTTCACCTCCCCGTTACAGAAGCCGATAGACAGTCCAACCACAGATTGACACCTCACCCGAATACCCCGATACCAAAACTCCTAACACCACGCGGCGCTTTAGCATCGGCCCTTATGACTTCCTAAAGCACCGCATCTATTTATGGGATTCATTTAAAACTCGCAGAACGGGAGGAAGAGTACGCGAAGATGAACTCTGAGATTTTGATAAAAATCTTAAACAGCCTCAGCCCTCTGCTCCGAGAGTTGCATTCCGTAAGTGACAGCCATGGATGCAGACTTATCAAAGCAGGGTTACGACTGTGAAGAAGACGAGGGGGCGTCGAGCCCTTCTGCTTGTGGATGCTTCAGGCGAATAATATGCTCTCCGTGGCGGCGCTCCGCTGGATATGTGTTGCATCAGAAGGAGGAGGCGGAGGAGGGAGAAGAAGAAGTAGGAGGAGGATCTGTGAAAGAGAAGTGGTGGGAGAAGAAGATGAAGAAGGTGAAGGAAATATCAGAGATACTGGGAGGGCCAAAGTGGAAGAACTATCTGAGATACAGATTCAGATTCAGAATGAGTCAGAAAATGAAGAGAATGCAGTTTCAGTATGATCCGAAGAGTTATGCACTGAATTTTGACGAAGGGCATGTTGAGTTTTCAGCTCGATTCGCAAGTCCCGTGGACACTCGAGAATAATATGGGGTCATGATAATATTATATATATATATATATATATATATATATTCAACTCTCAGGTGTTCTCTCTCTTAACTTTGTAATTATTTTTCATGAATTCCTTTAACCCTCGCTGTGGCTGGGATTAATTATTTCATTTGCACGTAACATTTCGGCCAAAAATATATTTGTACATATCATCTCTTTCTGAGTTGTAATTATCTCTCCTTTAATCTCTTTTAGTGTAATTGGTATATCTCTTCTCATTAATATAAGACTTAATTATTGAGTTAATTTTAATCCTAAATTTATCATATTTATCATTTTTTCTTAAATTACTTCTGTGAATACTCCTTCACTCATAATCAAATAAAAGATGGACGGAGGATATTAAGGAAAATGATTGTAGTGTTTTAGGAAACACATGTCATATTTCTTATAAATAACTAACTTACTTAACTTTCTTAATTTAATCAAGTTAGCTAAATAGGAGCTATATATATTTGTATATAAATTTATTTATTTTTATACCATGCCAGCAGTGACGTATGTATATTTTTTAATATTATGAGCGGTTTAATTATTTCTGACATCCATATCACCCCATTTTTATCGCGTGAAGTAATTCCAACTGGTTTGGCCTGAAGTTATCTTCCATCAACATGATAAGATCCTTTTTGCTCTTTGCGAAATACTGATATTTTCATATGGTCTTGCCTTTCGTAAGCTGTGTATGTTTTTGTGTGTGTGTATGTGTGTTTGTTTGTTTAGACTTCATTGTACATAATCTCATTGAATTTTAGGTCGTGCGTACGTAGATAATCCTCATGATTTTAAAAACAAGAAAAAGATATCTCAATGCTTTTAATTTATGTTGATCACTTCAACGCTATTGTTTATTATTTCACTGATATAATAAGGCAATATAACAGCTAATTTTTCAGCATATATAAATTTAGGAAAGTTATTTTGCATATACCTGAAGGAGTAAGAAAGTGATTTGTTGTTGGGAAAAAATAAAAGGATTTATTAAAAATAACAGGAGGGTTAAAAGGGGAGATGGTAATTAATAGTGTAATGATATTGCGTTTCCATTAACGAAACAATTACTCCTCCGGTCCTTAATATAGGACCCAATTGTTGAGTTGGTTTTGGTCCTAAATATAAGACCCATTTCTCATATTTATCAATTTTCTCTAAATTACCCCTATGGATACTCCCTCAACCATAATCAAGTAGAAGAAGAAGATGGGTATTAAGAAAGATGATTATGGTATTTTAGGAAAAATATGTCACATTTCTTATAAGTAACTAACTTACCTAACTTCCTTAATCTAATCAAATTAGTTAAATGGGTCTTATATTAAGGACCGGAGGAGTACTTTTTATCCAAAATCTTTATTTTTTTGGCCAATCTGATTAAATATCTATTTTTGCAAAATATGTATGAGCATAAAATCTACCGGAAACGTTTACAATCTGATTTCTCTAAAATAGCAAATGCAAATATTTATGTGAAATATTAACTTTAAAGTGTTCAGATTAAATTATATCCCCAAGGTTAAAAAAATTAAATTATATCCCGATCCCATGGGCAAACGCGGAAAGTTAAATTAATATTTATTCTATATATATTTATATAAAGACGCACAAAGCCTTTCGAAATTCATATTTTGATTTGTTATATGAATCGGAAAGCAGAGAGGGGAATGAGGGAAGAATCATCAAAGCAAGAGGAAGCGAATACGAGTTACGATGATGATGAACAGCAGGTGTGCACGCCCAGGGTGTCTTGCGGGTGCTTCCTCGTATCAGACGGATATACGCTGTTTCATCATCAGAGCAACGACGACCAAGAAAACGAACAACAAGCGAGAGACAACTGGTGGCACAGGCAAATGAAGAAGATGAAGACCGATTTTCTGCGATACAGAGCCAACAAGAAAGCCAGGAGATTGCGGTTTCATTATGATCCTAAGAGCTATGCTCTTAATTTTGATGATGCTGCTGCCGCCCACAACACTACCAGTCATCACCATGCTGCTTTTGTAATTTCTCACTAATTCAGGATGCTAATTAATTATTCAACATAACTAGATTTAATTCCTTTGTAACTGTATTTCGTTAATCCCTTCCATTGTCTGGGGATTTATATATTCATGTGTATGTTTATGAAACTTATCATGTTATACATATTCATTATTCTTTGCATTAATTGATCATGTTTATGACTAAAGGAATGATTCTAAATTTAATAGTAGAGGTAGCATAAATATTTTTGCACGTGAAAATAAACGTTCATAATTACATCTTTTTCTTTTGCCAACTATAATTGCATACCTAACAATAATTCAGGGTCCTGATAAGTTTTTTATTTTTATTTTTATTTGAGCCGAGATGAGATTCGCATTAAAAATATCGTAAATTTAAAATGGAAATTTTTTGTTGGAACGGAATTTAAATATGCTATTCAGGTTCCACGATATCGCCAGGGTCATGATATTTACTGCTGATAAGATTCTCTGGCCACTCGATGCAAATAATATCCTTACAATTTCAATATCAATCTATATATTATCTTTATAAAATATGCATGACCGTATTTAAAAATAAAAATATGTAGGAGATATATTATATCTTTTCTTGTTTGCCAACGATATACTCTTCCGGTCCTTATTATAAGACCCCATTTGACTTTTTATTTGGTCTTAATTATAAGACCCCAATCTATTTTGTCTCTTATATTTATGCATTTTTTTCCAAGATAATATTTCTAATAATGATAGTTTTAGCCAATATACTTAATTAGTAAGGATATTTTAGGAATGACAACACTTATTTATTATAAATAACCAACTTAACTTACTTCCTTAATCTCCTCAAATAAATCAATTGGGTACCGGAGGAGTATTATATCTTCTCTCTCCTATAAAAGATTTATTTCTCATTTATATTCTATATATAAAATAAAATCCTCACAGAGCAATATTCTTCTTATTAAAATCACTCCTCTCCTCTTCATAAAACCTATTAGCGTTGATTAGTAAACACCCCCCGGCATTTTCCCCCCTTTTTCATTTTTCTTTTCTTTTCATTTTTACACAGGGATTGATGAACTCGGAAAGATGAAACCAACAAATAACTAACATTGACAACGTGAAACGAACATTACCCCTTTGTCCCCTTTTAATCGTAATTACTATACATCTAACAGCAATGACACCAACCTCCTTGAAATTATATGTTTCTCAGAGGATATAAGTTCCTAGAATCTTCCATTATTTATCAACCAAATGTTGTTTGCTTAATTATGGCGTTGCTTCTACTAACATCTTTTTCTTTAACCAAATTCTCTAATTACGGCGGACATACGCGTTCAATGTTGCGTTTCGTCCAAAGAAAACGAACCCACACACTATAAAATCAGTGGTTACACACAATACTTCCTGACGCACTTCCTTAAAAAACCCGAACTTTATTACTTATTCATGCAAATGATTACAAAATTTTAAACCATGCGGCACTTCCCTATGAAGGATCATCACACGCCATAAACTCGAGAACTGCAAATATTAAGTACTTACTGTATGCGGTATAACAATTTTACTACAACCTGAAAATTCAGAAAACTAAACAAAACAGTATGATTGTAAGGAAAAATGCACAGATTATGACTGTACACCCACAGCCCCCGACTTCTAATCGTATGCATATAATATATATATTTCACAAACATTATATAATATGCGAAAAAAATCATAAGCCCGCGGAGTAATCCTAATCGACTTCGCTATAAAATTTGTAATTGAACCTCCTAAATATGTCGCTCCCCCCCACCCCCAACATGTACTGATCAAACTAATCTATACCCTACAGACTGCGAGGCATGAGTTAAAATGGCTGATGAAGATTATAATAGCTCCTTACTCTGTTTCCCCAGTCAGACCAATGACAAGTCTGCTTCTTTCTCACTCCATTTCCAGGCAACAAGACCGATCCAAGAGAAAGAATGAATGAGGTATACTCAGAGATCCTTCTAGTTTTTCCTCCGTTTAAATGTAACGATCCGCGTTACTGTTATCACCTGCATTACTTCTTTTCAAATTAAGGTTGGGAGAAAGCTTGTGAATATTTTGGAGAAATTAAAAGGGGTTTATTTTGACGGATATACCTTTTGCGCTTGCTCTTCAACACCGTTGAGGTGGAGGGATTGCTGTGCCAGTTTCTCTTCCTTTGGTTGATGAACCAATTGTTAATCTGCTTCAATTGCAAGCCAGTTTCCTGAACCAACCTTGCTTTGTCTTCCTCCTGAACAGAGCATCACATTAATTTCAAATATTAAAAAAAGAGGTCATACGTGAAACTCTCAGAGATCTTCAATTTGGATTGTTTACAGTTTAACAGTGCAAAGTAAGCTGATATTTCAGCTCAAGTGTGGATAGCTAATATTGTTTACATTATGGAACAAATGTGTACGGGGTATGTAGTTGGGGTCTGATTTGACAAACTTACTGTAGGGTAAGGCCACTTGGCATGTGACTGCCACCAAGTTTTAAGAACGGAGGTGGTGTCACCAGGAAGTTTCCCAGCTCGTCTCTTGCGCAAAATTTCCTCTCTTATGTCCACAATTTTCTCCTTGTAGCCCTAAATTTCGAAAGTAGAAAAAGCAAAAAAGAAGTTAGGCCAAAGAGTCACATGGGAAGAGATTCAAAAGAAGATGGGAACCAACACCGCATTAATTACCTGTTTGAGTTCGTGCTTTAATTCCTGCCTTACACGCTCCATGAGGGACCTCTCGTTCTCCGTTGGAATCAGGGGACCAAATCCCATGTCTGAACCATCCAAACTACCATCAAACAGGTTGGCATCACTGTCCACCTGATCGTCTTCATCATCTGACATTGTTGCCCCTGTGCCTTCTCCCGGTGAAACTCCTGTTCATGCACCATGTGCCCACAATTATAACTTTACCACTCATCAACTTCAAATATGAGCCATCAAGTTGGCTGATCTAAGGGTGGACGACTTTGTTCAGAGTACTACTATACTACTCGTAATACGTGCTCAAAACTGTATCATCGCTCTGTTTGTCCTAGAGGCAACAAGCCGTCAATGCTCATCTAAGACTAGAAAATGCCAAACATAGTGTATCATCTACTTCTTTTATATACCATACAGAGAAATTTGAAGTTATCTGGCCCCTTTATTTTTTCCCCTGCAATTTGCTCGTTAGTTAGGTATGTCATTTGCTGGCAGTTCTCAGAAGCTGGAACTAAGCCACAAAAATTTAGAAGTGCAGTATTCAGAAGTATTTTTCGCTAGAGTTGCAAGGAAAAGATGACACAGCACCGCTAGTCATAATTGCCCAAGGATTTTCAATATGCAGCAAACATAATTGTGATTGAAAAGGGGAAACGTGACAAACCGCTGGCTCAAAAAAAACATGGAAAGACTAACTTCCTTCTAGCATGCAGCAGCCAGATTAGAGTTACTCTAAGACGAAACAAACACTAGAAGAGAACTTTCGAACCTGTTAGACTTTGTAAGGATTGCTCTATCTCCCAACAAGCCATCACTGCTTCCATTGCATGGACCCTGACGTGTTGTTGAAGTTGTTCTTTGAATGAACAAAGCAACAAGACATAGTGCGACTGCAGCATCGACAGAGAAAATATCAAGCTCTGTAACCTTGTATAGATATCATGGTAAATAAACTTCTTTAACGTCCACCAGCTTTGCCTATCATGGCTCGAATGACAAAGCTTAATATGTCAGAATATTACTGACTATGGGCTTAATTTCATTCCGTTCCCCAGGATCACTGGATTTAAATCGCAAGTTAATTATTGAAAGCATGTAGTAGAAAAATGGGAGCATAACCCAAATCTAAGAAAAATGTATTGCTGAATAATTCATAAATAGAAGATAATCCCCTCACAAGGATGTGTAATTGGAAGAAGAAAGTGTAAAAGACTTGAGAAACTAAACAAATAAACAGAAAATTTCAACAAAACATTTCTTATCGGAGCATCAGATAAATCTTCTTCGAAGGTCTATTCCGTCTAAGATGGAGATTAAAGATTTTCCAAGTCGATTTGCTTTCCATTAACATATTTATGTAATATCTCCGGCACATTAATGATAGATTTTACTCCTGCTGCATTTTCATGTGGAGTGAAAAAACCCTGTTTTACATCCAGTTCCCAAATTGGGATGAAAACGTCCAATATTTTTAAGCTTCCTCATTTAGTTTCCATTGATCATAAATTCAAATTCATCTCGCTTGAACAATCATCCAAAAGGACGTCAGATTTAAATTCTCCACAGCAAGCAATTCAAATTAATATTTTATCTGGAAACTAGAAAGTTTTTTAATGAGCTCCAATTAATAGTGCTTTCCAACCCTTGATGCAAATAGCAACAACCAACTTTTGATTAGCCTCAAAGAAAAGTTTAATTGATTAATAGATAAATGACAGAGGATTCTAGAAGATACCATGAACTGATCGAGTTCCTTATCGTCCCCAACCATGCTCTGGCTCCCGTGTCCCAACGCCGAGTACTTGGCAACCACATTCTGCGACTGAGCCAGTTGAGCATCGATCCTCGGCAGCTGGTCAACCGGCGTGGCGATCCGCAGGCACGCCACGTGTGCCGATAGCAGCTGTTCGTACAGCGGGTGGGCAAGAATCTCCGCCTTGAAGCGAGCATTCTGCCAGTTCATCAAACCGTCCCCGGTGGCGCCGGAGCTGTCCACCACCACCGCCTCGCCCTTGCTGTTGAGGTTGTCACCGGTCGCCTTTAAATCCGCGGACTCATGGGACAAAGTCGCACCGGCGATGATAGAGTCCCCGGCGGTGACGTCGTCAATGACGTCGCTATGATTCCGGTGGAGGATCGGGCGTGCCAGCCATTGGCTGGAGGATTGGGAAGCAGCTCCGGTGGAGTCGGAGGCGGCGGTATGGAGGTTGAGGAAATTGGTGGCGTTGGTATTGTTAGGAGCAGTTCTGTTACTGTTGTTGCCGTTGTTATTGTCGGTGTAGTGAGTTCGGAGGAGAGCGTTGTTGAGCCAATTGGGAGCGGTTTGAAGCGGGTGGTGGTGTTGGTGGGGATCGGAGCCGGCCTTACTGGTCGGGTCCTGCAATATCGTCCGCAAGGAGTTATCAGTCAGCGCCTGGTTCTGCTGCTGCTGGTGATGAGATTGCTCTGTGAAATGGTGGAGCGGCAGGTCTTGAGAGAGATGATGGTTGTGGTACGCCATATAAGAAACACAGCCTCAGAGCACGCGACCTCAATATTTCGCCGTGAGTTCAGACCATCTCTCCATGAAGAAGGAGTGTTTGGCGAAGCAGGTGAAGGATTACAAAGAGAGATGTGGCGTGTAGTTTTAGACAGGGAAGAAGGCAGGGGAGGAGGAGGAGAGAGAGGAGTGCAGAGAGGGAAGAGATGAGGGCTTACTATAAACGGATATTAATGGTTCCAAAATAGAGAGGATAGTGAGACCCCGGCAAGAGGCGGTTTTGTCCTTATCGTAGCGGTTTTCAGATGTCTCTTGTATTATGTCTGGTCGGAAAACTGCTTTTTGGTATGTAAGGCCCTCCTCGTTCGTTGATTATTTACTCATTTTTATACTAGTTACCCGCTTACCATACATGATTTTTATTTTTATTTTATTTATATTTGTCGCCGTGATACGTCTGTGTGTTTTTAATTTTTTTAAGCAGCAAAACTCCCCCCAGCATATGGTTTTGCCTGGCTGATTTCTTGGGGTCATTATGGTTCAGCTCTTTTTATTCTCTGCTCTTGGAATGAATCATTTATGACTTCTAAGGGCTCTTTTTCAATGGTAATTTACAAAATTATGCTTATAAACACTTAAGCAGACCAATCCAAATATTTAAATAAGCCAATCCGCACTAAGTGGTTAAGTTTAATTTATGGCTACTAAACCTCTGGTTAAAAAATGTACCTCAAGTCGAATATACTCTTCCGGTTTTTAATATAGGACCTAATTCTTGAGTTGATTTTGGTTCTAAATATAAGACTCATTTTTCATATTTAGCAATTTTCTCTAAATTACCCATATGAATACTCTCTCAACCATAATCAAGTAGAAGAGGGAGAGAGGAGGAGTATTAAGAAAGATGATTATGATGTTTTAGGAAAATTGTGTCACTTTTCCTGTAATTAACTAACTTACCTAACTTTTTTAATTTAATCAAATTAGTTAAATGGATCTTATATTAAAGACCGGAGGAGTATTGCTTACCTGGTGAACAGTCGTTGACTGCTGGATCGGCTATCATAAATTAGGCATGGGAACATAGTTAACGGTCAACCATGGCCACAGATTTCTGAAATATTTTTCTAATTTATTTATAAGTGAGTTTTAATATATTTTATATAAATTAATATTTAAAATAATAAATGATATATTTTACACTTTATTTAAAATTTAACAATTTTTTAACTTTATATTTTCTTAATATATATTATATCTTATACAAACAAAGTTAATATAATAATAAATGAAGGGTAAAATTATATATTCATATTAAAGAAATTTCAATACCCTGTAAATAAGAATAAAAAATATCTTCTATTTTTGCTCTATAAGTAAGACCAAAAGAATATAAACTTTGCGTGATTAATTATTGAATTGTGACGTTGGACAACTCAAGTTCACTCTCTGGCGCAAAAAATAAAAGAAAAAATTATTGAAAAATCCCTACTTGCAGCTTTTTTCTTTTTTTCTTTTTAAGGAGGAATTCAATTGTTGGAGTATAATTCATGGAGAGTGGCGTGCAGGTCTTCTTCAATTTTGCACAAATTTCTTCTATTTCACACACACTGTTGAAGATAAGTTACACCTAACTGAAGCATGGTTGCATTGAGTTTTTAAACAAATTTCATATTCATTTGAATAATGAATATTTGCATGAGAGATTTTGTAACAAATTTTTCGGATGAAAAATATTTCATAATACAAGACGGAAGAATAACAAGAGTTTATTTGAATTGAATGGTTACACTTACATGGATTACTATTAATATTACACTAACATGATTTTCCGACTAAAAAACACGTGTAATTAAAAATTATAGAGGATGAGTTATCCAAAAAAAGGTTACAGAGGGGCGATAGTATTGAACAAGATACAGTGTTGTTAATAATTAAAATAGTTCGCTGACGTGTCAGCCTACGTAACATGTTGTAGAATGAAACAACTCGATGCAATGAAGCCTTACCCCTATAATCATCATATAAATTAAGATAGTACCGTTCATTATTAAATAATTCATCCATCCACTGTTCTTTTTTTAAAAAAAAAAAAAGAATAAGGAAGGAATAGAACCGTCAAAACGGGCCAAGCCCATCGGGCCAGCCCTTTTAAGCCCTTTTAAATGGAGGGGGGGTTGTATTTTAGGTGGTTTAAAAAGAAATTGGGCTTAAAAGGGCTAGCCCTATAGGGCTCAAAAATAAAAGGGCCAAACCCTTTAGGGCCAAGGGCTAGCCCTTTTAAGCCCGTCTATTTTTTTAATTATTATCAATATATTTATAAAGTTATAGATTAGTCTTTTATGAATATGTTTAAATTAGAAAAATACCTAGAATAGTCAATACTCAAGCTAGATAATTGAAAAGAATTAAATGTCTTGGACTTGTGGAAGAACAATTAAAATCAATTTTCAATTCTTTCAAGAATGGTAACTGATATTCTTAATATTTTAATCACCATAATAGCTAATAGATTTTCATTTACCATCGGTTTACATATTTTAACAAAGTGTAAAACTTTTCTTATTCGACCAAATGTTCAGGTTCTTATTTGTACTTATAACTACTAATAGTTTTATTTTAGATAAGGTAAATGAAGACAAAAACCTTAATATTTTTATCACTGAAGAAGAGCTCACTTGTAGTAAAGAACAATCAAATATTGCTGATCTTGATGATATTGATAAAGATGAAGATAAAGATAATAATTATGTTGATATTGTTAATCTTTAACTACTAGGTTTTATCTTTCTGTTTTTTGTGTTTTGTTAGATTTTGATTTTTTTTTATTTTGGACAATAGTTTATTGGCATTTAATTTTTTTTTTTCTATACACCACTAATTTATTTTACTTATATTTATAATTTGATAAAAAATCTTAGAAGTTTTGTTGTTTTATTTTTTATTTTAAAATAATTAAAAAGAATTTAAATTTTAAAAAATAACATAAAAGGGCCAGCCCTTTTAAGCCCTGAGCCTACATGCTTAAGGGCCGGATTTTAATAATTAGATAATTTTAAGGTATGTGGGCTTTAAAGGGCCGGCCCTTTTAGGCCCTGGCCCTTCAAGGGCTAGCACTTTAGGGCCGGGCTGGCCCTTATGGACAGCTCTAGGAAGGAAGGAAGGAAGGAAAGAAAGCGGGGGACGAAAAGATGGTTGCTTTGTTTGGGCGATGAGAAAAGCCAAATAAGGAGGAGGGGATGAAGAAAAGCCAACGGAAGTTTTGTATCTCGTGGATTGGTGCCACGTAGATCTCCTGTCTCATCTAAAGGCCAGGAAGTGTCCCGTCCCCAAACTTTTTTCATATTTTCTCCCGCCAGCGTTTGCGTTTATTAATTACTGAAAAATAATTAAACGTGCGGAACCACCCAGGCGCGTGATGCACAGGGAGGCGTTTCTTCTCTGCAGGCAAAATTACGGTAAGCAGCGTACTACATACGAGTAATTTTTGGACAATTAATTAATACTCCTCCTATCCTTAATATAAGATCCATTTAACTAATTTGATTAGATTAAAGAAGTTAAGTAAATTAGTTAATTATAAGAAAAGTGACACATTTTCCTAAAACACCATAATCATCTTTTTAATACCCCTCTCCATCTTCTACTTGATTATGGTTGGGGGAGTATCTATAGGGGTAATTTAGAGAAAATTAAAAAATATGAGAAATGGGTCTTATATTTATGACCAAAACCAACTCAAAAATTGGGTCCTATATTAAAGACCAGAGGAGTATATTGATTTGAATTTTAGTTTAAGGGATGTTTGAGAACAATAAATTATTTTTGTACAAATTGAAATAAAATTTTTTATATTCTTATTTTGCATACTATAAAATTATAATTTAATTTTCACATACAAGCGTAGCTGTGGGGTGGACAACTGGCGACGCTGTAGTGGCCGTAAAGCAATAGTTGACCAACGCTGACTAGCTCTCCAAAAGCGTAAAAGCTATGTAGGCCACTACCAGCTAGCTACGGGGTAATAGTCTTGTACTCCCTCCTCTCCTAAGCTCCCCTTGATTCGCTGGAATCGAACGCTACTTGCCAATTGAAATTAGAATCCCGTGGGACTTTACTGTTTCTAATGATTTATAAATAAATAATTTTATAATCATAATTTATAAAATATAAAATAACCTTACCAAAAAAGTTTTGTTTTATTTTATGTAAAACGTATTTTATAAATGATTTTGAACATGATTATAAACAAGGCTTAGAAAATTATATAGTTTTAATCCCGTCAAACACATCCCCAGCAGCATCATTATCCCATCAAGAACCTTCCATATTGTGATCTATGTTCACCTGTCAATGCCAGTTTCCATTCCATTTCTCCGTTATCCATCAGTCCTCCGTGCCGGATGGAATAAAAAATAAATCGTTATGCATTTGTCACCATGTTGGCACTTATCAAATTACTTTTCTGATCCTTAATATAAAATGTAATTAATTAATTTAGAGATATTAAAAAAATTAATTAAGTTAGTTATTTGTTATAAATAGACGTTTGTCTTTCCTATAATACCCTTACTAATCATTTATATTAGCTAGAATTATTGTTTGATGAAAATTTTAACATGTACAACGACTACAATGACTATTTTGAAAAAAATAAATAAATATTAAAGACAAAATGAACTGTAGTCTTATATTTAGAATCAAATTAAAAGTTAGACTAGCTCTTGTAATAAAGAAAGGAGGTAGTAGTAGTAATTAAGAACGGAGATTTATAGTGAATGATTATACTCTCAAGCGAGCCATTAAGAAATTTTTCAAATTTAGTACTCGCATGACACGAATTTTTGTTTTGTATAAAGCAAGTTTGCAGCTAATATATTTAACATGATTTATTATTCATACCACGTAAATTTACCAGTGCCATGGTTATCTGCTGTTAGTGTCATTACATATGAATAAAAAAAAAATTGTGAATCTGATGTTAGGCATGATTCCCCGTTCTAAATCAGTCAATCTCTTGTGATTTTGTCAGGATTATATTACACCCCCTCTGCAATACACAATGATGAAGGAGTTTTTTTTTTTTTTTTGGGGGGGGGGGACTGCTCATTCGCTTCAGTTTAGAAGAAACGTGATTTTTTTTTTTTAAACCGAATAGAAGAAACGCAATCAACTCCTATGATCTTTTCTTGGCAAACTCATATGAATTAGGAAAAGGCAAGTTAGTTACCTATAAAATAAATAAATATTTCTTCGATTTTAAATATAAAATCTACTACTTCCAATCCTAATTATAAGAGCTAATTGACTAATTTAAGGAGATTAAGGAAGTAAGTTGAGTTAGTTATTTGTCTTAAATGGGTGTTGTCTTTTCTAAAATATTCTTGCTAATCAAGTGTATTGATTAGAACTATCATTGTTAGAAGGGTTACTTTAGAAAAAAAATATAAATGTGAGAGAGAAAGTGGATTGGGATCTTATATTTAGGACCAAAATAAAAGTCAAACAGGATCTTATATTAAGGATCGGAGGTAGTATTTTATAGTGAAAATTACACGACAATATGAGTTTTATATTTAGAATTGGAAAAGTATTTGTTTATCTAGACACGTCTCATTCAAATCATTTTATGTTGGAAAATGTTTCTATTAATTTAAGAAAAAAAAATACGCAGTTTGAGAAAAAAGTTATTAAACGAAAGGAGGATGAAGAAGTTAAACTATTATGCATGTAATTAAAATAAATTATTGGACTGGCTCACACTTCATTTAAGATCGAATGGAATACACTAATTAAGCTATAGTAGTGATGTTTATGTATTGGTTAATCTGTTACTGATAATAGAAAACATTCAGAGTCTCGTAAAAAATGAAATAAAACTGTACCATGAAGCATGAACACTCAATGAAATTATTATTTTTCGTCACTCACTCCTTATCCATGGCACTCGTTGTTTCTTTAAAGTATCCACATTTAATGAAATCATTATAATTCCAAAATTTGCGCCACATATTGTTTTCTTTTTTAACTACCAGTCCACAGATAAAGAAAAATGAAAAATGAAAAAGAAAGTTACATTACGAAGTTTGTAAGGCAAGCTTTAATGTCCTCCTGCAAATTTTGACAAAACCAAAGAGCTTTTATCGTATTTGTGACGAGGGAGTCAAATGTTCTGCTGGATGCCAGTCACTTATTGGAGAAGCTCTCCTTCTAAATGTACATGTTTGCTGTTCAGTCTCGTCTTATTTAATTTTCATTATAAAAAGAGAAAGAAGAAAAAGATCTGACAATGATTTATAAATTAAGAGAAAGAAAGTTTTGATTCGAGCAAAATTAAATTTTTTCATCAATTATATATATATTTTTATAAATAATACTCCTTTTAGTTTTATTTATAAGTTTCAAATTCAAGAAAAAGTGTGGTTGATTTTATAAGTTTTAATTTTGATTTGTCCTAACATTTAATGTATTTTTTTAATATTATCCTTAATTATTTTTCTTTCATCACATTTTCCCATATATCTTTTTTTATTTATTATAAAGACAGATTTAAAAATAAAAATATATTTCTAATATATTATTATTTGTAATTAATTATTTATTATTTTTGAATCAGTTACTTGAAACTTATAAAAAACAGTCATAAACATCAGAGCCCCATAAGTTTCAAATCAGTTATTTTTCTCTTAATTAATTATGTATTATCAAGTTTGTTCGTTTAAATATAAAAATATATTATTATGAATTTTAACCACTTTTATTTACTTTTATTCAATAGAGATATTATTAAAAAAATAAAATAAAAATAAGATGGTAATAATTGTAAGGTGCAGCCCTCATAGTGTCTCGCAAGTAACAATCAAAGCTCTCATGCCCAGTTTCCCCATGGCGTTATTAAATGGCACCTTCGTCTCTATTTTTCCTTGAAATCACAGAAGGACGTTTTAGCCTTTTTCTCGTGATTTTGGTAATTTTAAATCAGGTTTTTATCTCTGGGCTATGGGACATTTAAAATACTTATTCGGTCCTAAATATAACACTTAGTTTGTCATGTAAAAACTTTTACAGAATAACTTATAACTAGTTTTCTTATCGTAATTTACAAAATGGAAGATACTCCTCCGATCTTATTTATAGAACAGAGAGAGAAGATAATTTTTTGTCTTAGTTATACGGCACTAAAAGAAATTTTTTGTATAAATGTACAATTACGTCTCTCATTTATTATTGTGTTGACTTTGTTTACATGAAGTATAATAAATATTAAGGGGGTGTTTGGATAAAAACCAAATCATAGTTTCAGAAGTGTTTTACGGTTTACGATATAAATATACGGAGGAATTTACTCGTTTTGTGGAAAAGTGCTTCTGAAAACCATGGTTTGGAGATTGCCAAACACCCCCTAAATAGGGATAAAGTTGAAAAGTTACTAAATTTTAAATAAGAGTTAATGAAATTTAAAGTTTTTTTTGTGTGTATGAAATATGCTAGAAGTGCCTTATAAATAAGATTAAAAGAATAAATATATGCAAAAAATTATTACAGTTATATAAATTAAGTAATTTAAAACCACTAACCGGCCTAGAATTGGGTTTACCGTTGAAGGGTTGATCCAATTTGCATGTTCATTTTCCCATGACATAATTGTAAGGTACAGGGGCGGTTAATAGGCAGAGCCCTCACCAGTCCCCACTTTCGCCGGGTGGTGAACAAGGGAAGTCGCATTAATTAGGGTGCCCCCCGTATGGGATTCTTTCTGTTTTTTGGGTGTGAGGGGATAATAAATATCCCAGGACTCTTGGACAGTGCGCTACACGCCACCAGCATGGAGTATTTAGGAGCACACGAAAATGCATAAAAATTAAAAATAAATAAATACTCCCTCCGTTCCTCCCTTGTTATAAGAGACGAATAACCGAATTACATTGATAAAAAAAGTAGTTAAAATTAGTTAAGAGCAATCAATGTGTAAATAGTATAATTTTTTTCCTAAAAATGCCCTCATTAATAAGGAGAGAGAACATGAGAGAAAACAATTAAATTATTAAAAGAGAGAAGAGAAGTGGAGGAAGAGAGAGTGTGAATTGGAGACAAAATAAATATGGGTAAAATAGAAAATCAACATAAAAAGTAGAGACAATTTAAGTGTCTCTTATATATAGGAACATGCTATAAGTATTAAATGTCTCTTATAATAAAAACACGAGGGAGTACCAAGTATGATGCAAAGTGAATGCAACGAGGACATGCCAATTGTAGGATCGAAAGAGGAAAAAAAAAAAATAAGAAGTGGGAAACAGGTGGTGAATGCACTCTGGTTCTGCGGCTCCAGGGCCAAGAACCAGAAGCCTCCGGGCGCTATTAGTACTTAGTAGGAGTTGGCACACTGGCGATAGCCGGTAATTTGTCGGTAGACGATCAGAGCCTTGCGGGGGGAGGGAGGGCGCGGAGGGGACCATCAGTTACGTCGGGTGGGAATCGGCCACTCGCGGGACAGGGACTCCAGGACGCGCGTCTCACGCTCAAGGCCTTGGACCACAACACCGGGGGGACCATAGAGCAGCACGCGCCTGAGTCATGCTTATCAGGCCCATCCAAGTGGACTAGCGTGGGGACCACCGAGAATTTTGACTTCTCTGACAGCCGCCGGCTCA
Organism: Neltuma alba; assembly: GCF_004799145.2. Classification (NCBI taxonomy): domain Eukaryota; kingdom Viridiplantae; phylum Streptophyta; class Magnoliopsida; order Fabales; family Fabaceae; genus Neltuma; species Neltuma alba. The sequence continues at coordinate 739 of NW_021634942.1, read as the reverse complement.
ATCAGTGTGGTCTGTGGGACCCACCCCCCGGGGGAGGTGGCTTGTGGTCCCGGGTTGGTTGGGCCCCCTTTTGCATGACAAACTTGTTTCCATTGCGTGGGGCCCACTCCGCCCCAACGTTCACTGTTTGGTGTTCACCGCAACCTGCCCGGTGCCCACACCTCCGTTGGCCCCCCAAAAAACCGGGGAAAAAAAACTCCTCCCTCCCAGATATATTGATCGTATTTTTATGATACTTTAATGTAGAAAAAGATACGCAATGGGGCTTTGAAGGGAAATTAAAGAGGACTTATTATGATGCTCTTACTAACTATTGCTACCATATTTTAGAAGTCTGACGACAATGGAATAGAAAGATGCAGGAGAGTAAAAAATCCAGGGAGGAGAATGACACGCTGCCTTTTTCAAACAATCGTTGTTCTTTACGGCGCAACCACTCCTCCCTAGTCGGTAGTCCCTCTGTTTTGATTGCGTGATTTTATGTACTCCCTCTGACGGCGTGCCTTTTTCTCTGCTCCATTGTAAACTGTAACGCTTTGGGCTGCCCGTAACTTGTAAACAAAATAATAATAATAAAACACTTGCTTTTATTTAGATTAAATAAATCCTATTCGAATATAACATTTAGTTTCTACTCCCTCCATCCCTTTTTTATAAACAATCTTGATAAAAATTACGTAAATAAAAAAATTAATTAAAATTGATTAAAATAATAAATGTTTGAAAATTAGAAGTTTTT
>NW_021634941.1:0-28489 GCF_004799145.2 Neltuma alba | reverse complement strand
TGCAGAACCCACATATGTCGCTTAAAGTGGAAACCCCAGGTAATTAGATTACTTTGCCACTTTGAGTTGTATAAACCCCACAACACACACACACACTAAAATTAAAATGCTAATTGAGACACCCTTGTACACCATAAGAGAGAGTTAGCAGTATAGAGTATGATTCCCCCAGTTGTCACCGACATCCATCTAACACAAGAATAACCTCATCTGCTAGTATTCGAAATTCCATTTTGGATAACGCGAACAATTTGAGGACAACAAAAATGTAAATTGAACTTCACCGTTGGTCCCGTGCATGAGTCATCCAGCTCGAAAACTCAACTACCACACTGATCAGGCGAGATTTTGTAGATGAAGGGGGAAAAAAAAGTGAACCTAAACACAATTCTGGGCAGTTAAAGTGCATCATAAAGCCATCAAAAGATTGTGAACGTAGTGAAGCTCAAATCCTGATCACTCCAGCATATGGAACAGTTTCAGCACATACGTACAATATTTCTAAACTGGACATGGAAAAATACCGACCGAGTCTGAGAAAAGACTAAGGCTTACTTCTGATTCGAATCCGCAATCCTTGGAATCCAAGCTCCAGCACCATTCAGATATCCTAACTCCGTCTCCAGAAATTACTCAGTTTCACGTTCTCAATTTTCAAAGCGCCTCTTATGTAGAATGAATAAAGGAACAGGCGAATCGTCAAAGTCTCTTCATTTCATCCTGTGATTTTTCTTCGCAAGGAAATATAATAATTATAGGATTGGTTTTGTGAAAAACGAAAATGTATTTTTTTTTTATAACAGAATAAAAAAAAAAAAAAAAACACCGACGAGGCTACCTCCACAATTTTAAGGCCACCATACGTCCGTGCGTCATCGATGGTTTAAGGAAAACGTGGCACGCGCCAAGCGATGACGATGTTGTGAACAACGAGCACAGCAAAATGAAGAGCTTCAGCACAGGGGAAAATAAAGGTTAAAAAAAAAAACAAAGGTAAAAAAAAAAAAACAAAGGGAAAAAATAAGAAATGAATTATTAGTAAATTAGTTAAAAAAATAAAATTAAATCCATCATGTCAAGCCAAATTTTTTCTTGGAAAAAAATATAACCACAAAAAATTCGAATATCTACAGGAATTTGTCATTACTTGTTATAGAAGTTTTTGTTTATTACATTCATTTTTATCACATATTTATTACTTCTCTAGTCTTTAATATATGATCTAATTATTGAGTTGATTTTAATTCTAAATATAGATATATTTCTTAGATTTATCATTTTTTTCTAAATTACTCCTATATACTCCTTCAATCATAATCAAGTAGAAAAGGGATGGAGGATATTAAGGAAGATGATTATGGTATTTTAAGAAAAACATGTCATATTTCTTATAATTAACTAACTTACCTAACTTTCTTAATTTAATCAAATCAGTTAAATGGATCTTATATTAAAGACCGGAAGAGTACCAAATATGCTTCTTTTTATTTCATTTTAATTTTTTTTATCCTTCTCACAATAAAAACAACTCATGTACCCATCACTCTCATGGAGGATCAAATGCAACCTCATCTTTAACTAAGATTTAGGGACATATGTAATGTTAGTTTTATTTTAATTGTTTTTACCTTGGAATTTTATTTTAATTTGAGTGCTCGTAATCGGCAGATTTTGACTTAATTTGAATTTGCTTTTCATAAAAGAATTTATTAAATCCATACCTATCTACAAACACATAAAATATCATAAAGTCGCATTTACAGATTATAAATTGTGCATTTTCTATTTACGATATGACCACATGCATTGCATAAATCTAATTAATTACTTTTGGCAAAAAAAAATCTAATTAATTTTTTTCATATAACTCAAAATATTTTCAAGCTACTTTGAGTTTGAGACTAATCTTGTTGGGAGCAATTTGATTAATTACTTTAACATCACAAAATTGATAACGTACAAGGCATTTTGAAAAAGATAAGGGTCATTATAAGATAGGCTTTATATGCAGTCATATCCTAATCCTCTTACGTTAATATCTTTTCCAAATCAAAATTCATCCCATTCCCTTGTTCGAATTTTGAGGGACCAATCAAACAAGCTAAATATACCATATTTAATGAGAGGGGGAAAAAACAAAAAATGGTAAAGCATTTACTAAATATATAATCATATTTCCATCATCAGAGGGGACAAAATCTAGTGAATAGGTGCTGCAAAAGACAACTTGATGACAAATTCGTTTAGAGAGCTCAAGAAATAGATATATTTTTGGAAAAATTTTAAAATACTAACTAATAAAAAAATAAATAGAATTAAAATCTCTTGAAAGTAAGAATAATCTTATGAAGCAAGAAACAATATATAAGTTTTTTCGTACCTTATCCCAGTAATGCAAGACATCGGATCCTGATTATCTATTAGAATGTAACCACAGATGTTTTTTTTTTTTTATGATTTAGTGTGTTTGACTTTATATTAGAAAGCAATAAAAAGTAACGAGCAGTTGGTTGAAGTGATAAACGGTTTCATTCTCGTAAGAAAAAGAACACAAATTCGAATCTTAGGAAGCGTACTTGTTGGGAGAGATGAAAATCTTTTATTCTTTAAACTTCAAAAGGAGAAATCCTTGATTAAATTTATAAAAAAAAAAAAGTAACAAAAACCATAGTTTTTAGTATGAAACCAAACACTTTTTTTTACCTTTATTTTTCTCTTCTTTGGTTATCTTAGCCTCATTCTACGGGATTGTCTCTATATTTGTCAACCTTATTAGCATAATACTCTTTTGATTCTATTTATAAAATAGATAGAAGATTTTTTTTTCCTTATTTATAAATCATATAATTAAATTTTGAACATAAATGTATTGTTTTACCTTTTATTTATTATTGAAGAAATTGTTATTTTTTTAGAAAGGGTCTATATTAAATGAGTTAAAGTTGGAAAATTTGTTAAATTTTAAGTCAGATTTATTAAGGTTTAAAGTGAAAAATATTACAAATGACTTGTATATAAGATCATAAGAGTAATAAATACTATATAGATATATACATGGAGAGAGAGACATGCGCACTATGAGTTGCCCATGAAAAAAAGAATCTTAATAATAAACTAATATGATAAAATGAATACATTCAATTCAAGTAACTTGTCACTCATTATTACATCAATGAAATTCATCCATAACTCACATGTGCCCTGAAGGTAGCTGCATTTTATGATTTTCTGGGTTCCTAGCCTATATGAAGCTTTCCTCCATCTTTATCAAATGAAGCTCAAAGAATTTGATACATGATCCTGTGATCACTGGACAGTATCTTTCTGCCATGGCGATATCCTTCTTTATGCTTTGAGTTTCCACCGTCAAAATTCAACAAGACAGAGATAGTTGAGACACTAAAGTCCTGAATTTACCCATCCAAATCTTTCTTAATTAGTCATTTTCCTTTATGAATTGATGCATCCCTGAATCTCTTCTAGAGTTTTTCCTTTGGTTTCTGGGACTAACTTTGCAACAAATAGAATGGTCAAGAGGGAACATCCAGCATACAGAAATAAAGTACCTGAACAAAGGAAAATGAAGCATGAGTTACAAAATAAACTAGATAGTCATTCAATTTTTACATGTTTTTTTTTTATACGCTTATGCATGTTTTTCTTGCATTTCATAGAGTCTAAGAAATAAGTTGTACTATCCATAGATTGTCAGAAATACAGTTTATTATAAATTTTATTTATTTTAAATAAAAAATATTGATGTGATATAAGAGAGGTACCCGTAAGTTGACGGGTACATGTTGTCTAATTAGTAAAATGACAACATGTACCCATCACAATCCATAGATTCAATTCATATTATTAGCCCCAATAACATTGTGCAAACCTCACAAGATCAATATAACAAAGCTATATCAGCTGAGTTTATTGCAGTTTGTGCTTACCAGGAGAACTCCAACTCATGAGGAAGTTGAATGTGTACGAAACCAACCAAGCTCCCAACCAGTTCACCAAAACCACCAAGCTTCCAGCAGTTCCCTTCACGTGTATGGGAAAGACCTGCCAAATGAAGACTAGAATTAGAATAATTTTCCTGGGCTTCCCTCTGTTTATCTTTTCCTCGTTATGATTTATAGAAAATAAAAGCTTCAAGGTGCTTGTGTCAAGGGATACATACCTCAGACATTATCACCCAAGGAACCGGTCCCAACCCAATGGAGAATGCTGCTACATAGATCTGGTTACAAAGAGGGTCAAGATTAAGTTCATAGATTTCGTAGTTCACTTGCCAGTTAACCAAATGCCTCCAGATTATAAAATATGTACGGTAACCAGATGCCTTCAGATTATAAAATATGTACGGTAACTAGCAGTAGGTGCAGAAGTAGACTTACCAGTATGCCACCGAGAGCTAATATTGGTACCCACCCAAGCAGTAAGCTTTGACCCTGTTTAATGGAATCAGATAGCACAAGTTCAGATTTGAGGCTCAAGCACTAGACCTAGCTGATAAGGACCAGACTTTGGTGAAGTTTCATGAGTATTTGCTGTTAGATTCTCTAATGAACGTATGATTCATGGAAATTTTTTTGGAAACTCTCAAATGCTATATCTAATATTTTTGCATAATATAATACTGAAGACTTGCCTTGAGAAAGAAAGCAGCTCCTGTCATAAAGGAGCCTAAGAATGTCCCAGCTGCAGAAATCTGCAAAATGCATGAATATGAGCATGTTTGTAACACAAGCAAAGCTCCTACTTCACTTTGCTTTATAAGATGATGAATGAAAAAGAACACTTGAAATTAGATTTACCATGATGAGTGGTCTTCTACCAGACTTATCCATCAAAATGGCTCCAACCACGGTCAACGGAACCTGTCATTCATTATCAGAAGACTTGAGTTTATACAGAAATATAGTTATACGATTGATGTTTAGGAAATCAGTAAAGGAAAAGATCAACAACCTGAGTAAAAGCGTAGGCTATGGTGCCAATTTTGCCTGAAGAAAAACCTGCAAATCAAGTTACACATGATAAGTATGAATTTTCATCTTTCTCTTATTTTCCCCTTTTATGGGTATTAAAATCAGCTCATATGTTTTCGTTTACCAGCTGCTACGAAAGTCTCTGCCGTGTAGAATCCGATACCATTGATTCCAACAAGTTGTTGACATACCATTAGCCCTACCCCAATCTGAATTGTAAAATATAATTAGAATCCTTTTAATTGTTGCATACCCATGATTAAATATCCTTGAAATGAGAGAGTTCCTTACAACTACAGAGCGCACGTGTTTGGTTTGGAACAAATCTAGAAACTGGGTTTTGGGAAGGCTTTGAAGAGTTTCAATATATTCCTGTTACAGAACACAGAACAGTTAATCAACCCCTGGAATGTCTCACACTTACTAAAAAGCCTTATTTACAAAGGTTCAAACAGTTATAAGAGCTTGGAAAGTACCAGAATTTCAGAAGCTTCATAAGAGATATCAACATCTTTTCCCCTAAGTCTCCTTAAAGCTGCTTGAAATTCCTTTTCTTGGCCAACCTTTGCCTGGAAACAATGATTTTCAGTTTATTAATTACATTTTTATCTTCCTCTCTTAAAAGACAAAGCCCTTTTGATCATATATACTAATGTAATACTTACCAGCCATCTGGGTGACTCAGGTATAAAGCACAAACCAATCAGCAATGAAATGCATGGCACAAGCCCTTCAAAGTTTAAACCAAGAACAAAAGTTTAGACCTTTATCTTCTCACTGAATGCATTTTAAGTGAAATTGAAACGTAATTATGTTACTTGCCAGCAAGAGCTAGTGTTCTCCAAGTTGTGACGCTTCCTAGCAAGAAGGAGACTGAAGCTCCAATAACAATCATAAGCTGCACAGCAATCATTGCAGAGGCCAAAATTAAACCCAGCATCAATCTAGGAAACAACAGAAATACAACAGTCAATTCTCCTCTCATACCTGATTTGTTGTTGCAAGTCCTCCTCGCAGGTTCTTCGGTGCTATTTCTGCTATATATACAGGGACCTGTTTCATTCCGCTAACATGTGTTAAAAATTTGTAAGGTTGTCATTAAAAGTCAACATATACATTATGTTAATTAGCAGAAGCTTAGTGTCGAAGTTATCTTTTTGCTCCTTTTGGTAAGGCCTTATTGGATACTTACCACGTATGAGATAACTCCAATTCCATATCCAGTGAATAATCTTCCCATGTCAAGAAAGCTAGAACACTGAAGCAGGTAAAATCATGCGTCTTTTAACGTTCTGTAACAATTCCATAATGATAGAGAAGGAAAAACTTCAGATGGATTTGAATTGTGCAGAAAATCATACCTTGGAGAAGAAGACAGCTAACCATCCTATAATGCAAAAACCTGCAGAAATTCTCATTGCCTGTTTCCCAAGAAAATTCAGACTTAGCAGAGTGAAAAAGCGGCTAAAAGTATTAGAGTTTTAGATTTAGCATATAATCATACCCCTTTCCGTCCAATAAAATCAGTGATCCGCCCACTTGTTATAGCTCCCAGCATGGCACCAATAGTGACTAAAGATCCAAACATGGAAAACTGCCATCCCGGAAAGAGGAGAGGAAAACAGGCTGTAATAAGACTATAATATAATATGAAGAAAGTTTCAATAAAGAGAGGAAAACAAAATACAAACCTCAGCAAGAGACAAATTTAGATCTGCCCTGATAGCTGCTTGAGTGGGTGCTGAATAGCCCACCTGCCAAAATAATAACTTAAGCTAAAACTCCAAACCTTTTTTTGTTTGTTTGTGTGGTGTAATTTCTGGTTTGGATCTTAGTAACTATCAGTTTTCAGAACGTTACTCAAGCCATGCACGAAGTTTTCCAAGGCAGAAGAGGAGGAGGAGGAGGAAGTGCAGTTCTTTTCTTTTCTGTTTCTTTCCATAATTCAAATCACTGAGAGAGGGGGGGGGGGGACGATATAAAGATACTTACACAAGTTCCAAATGCGAAGGAACCACAGACAGCAACAAATGTACTGAACAGGACCATTCCATTGGATCCATTTTCCACCTTATCATGTTCAGAATCAGACTCAACGTCCTTCCCTGATAGAACCAAGGGCACCTCCAAATCCTGAAGCCCATTAAGGGCTTCTCCACTCTCAACATCCTTGCACTGTTCAATCGTCATTTTCCTTCAATGAAACAGTACTGAAGAAAGAATGACACAGAGAAAATGCTCAAGGAATTTACTGCAAACAGATGGAGAGCACAAGAAAGGATGGGTAATGGGGTTGGTATTTATAGTATGTCTAACCCAGCAGAATTAATGATGGGTGGCTAGATATTTCCTAGAGCGTGTTTTTCTGAATGGGAAGACATGAAGTTGCAAATGGATTTGAGAATTTGGATTGGCATGTGAGAACGAAGCTGTCACTGACGTGTTAGCTGCCAGAGGACAGCCTCTCTCAGAGAGTCATAATAGAAGGCTGATGAGGATCGGCGTCAGCTTACTTGATATTAGTATCTTAGCATTTCACTTGCATTCTCTATATGGCTCGACAATGTCTGCGTATGGTTCAACAAACTAATATATCAAAATAAATATTATAAGTTTATAACTATGGTGGCTGGTTTTTGTTTGTGTCCTATCCACTAAATTAATCCCACTTAGAGAGGTGTCACATTTAGTATTCAATAGTACTTTTGATGAGATTATCTTCAATAGGAGAATACTTATACGTAACAATTTAAAAAAAAAAAGTTGGTTCTCTGTGCCTTATAAAAATGTGACTTGTTATACACTTTATATTCGATATTTGATGAAATTTAATATGTATAGTCATAACTTTTTTTGAAATTAAAGTAAAAAATAAAAAATAAAAAGACTGGGCATCAGATTATGGCACACAACTAAAAATTTTAATGCACATAGTTTTAGGGGTGTTTAAATGGAAACTAAACCATGATTTTAAAAGAATAATTGCATAAAAAAATTTGTGTCAAGTTACGTGAAAACACTTTTTAACAGTGTTTTTTATGTTGAGCAAACACTCCCTTAGTTAAGCTATAAATTTTTTTCTTTCTTGGGCCAACTATAGTCAAACTGCAAACATTATCATTAATCATTAGGAGTAATTTTTCACATATGATGTAAGCATCGTGTCTATAGTTCATTAAAAAAATATTTCTTTATATAAATAAGAAAATAAATAGTATATAGTCACAAATAGTTTTCTTTTGATATAGATTTACTGTTAATATGTTAATTATTATGAAAAAATTATCTTCACAATCACAAAGAAAACTCATGATTTAGAAGTAAAATTCACAAGCACTGTTTGTATCATTTGAGATTCGATTTCCCATGTATATGAGAATCAAATCTATATATTAATTTGTTTGGAGAAAAATAATAAATATAAATATTTTAAGGTAATTTAATATTTTTTTAATATCTTTAAATTAGTGAATTAGATCTTATATTAAATACGGAAAGAGGTAGCAGTATCAATTGAGCGGAAAAAATTGGGCATATATTGAGCAAATTTAATAAGGATTAGTTTTTTTCTGCTGGTAAAAGGTGACCCTTATCTTTGAAAAGATGGATAATGATAAAGACACTCTTGATCATTGCCAACCTTTTTATGAATATTATCATTGTTGAAACTGAATAAATTTAAATTTTCAAAAATACGTTACAAGATTCCACATTTAAAAAAAAAAAAGAATAAAAGATGTAGTTGAGCTGTGCGTTGAATAATTCAGTAATTAAAGTGTGCAATCTGTGAAACACATGGTTCTATAAAATAAATAAACGTTGGAAGCATAGTGTGGGCTGCTTATTGAACATCCATAATTAATATTCTTGTTTTGTTATTTATATAAATCAATATTTTACATTGATAGCTTATCAACCGATTAGAATCCATGATTCAATAATTGTAATATCTATCTTTTTTTGACCAGCAATAATTGTAATATCTATCTATATCAATAAAAAAAACCTGTTATTATAATGTGGTCTTTGACCTTTTTATAATTATTCAGTGAGAAACAAAATATGCCCAGTTGATATTTTTGTCGGTGCTTAATTAATTGTGTCGCTACGCAAAAGTTAATATATATATATATATATATATATATATAAATCTGTGTGTGTGTAAAACGCATCCACCACAATCCTGGAAAAATAAGCTTAAATTACCCAGAGCTTGTTATAATAGTTGGGACTTGGGCTCAGAAGAAGACATTGTCAAAAGTTTAAACCACATAAATAAAAAGGAAATTACAAATAAAGATCTCCTAATATATAAAATTACGATTTCAAATAGTAAATAAGGACCCGATCTTACTTTTTCAAATATGAAATCATGGTAAAATGTCTGAAATACCCTTCAACTAAATGACAAATTGATTATGAGAAATGACAAATTTACTTTAGTGAATGACAATTTCAGTAGACCAAATTACAACTTGGTTAAGGGTATGCTAAATGACGAGTTGACTAAATGACAAATTCACTTTAACGAATAACAATTTCAGTAGACCAAATACAAGTTGGCTGAGAGGTATTTCAGAGATTTCACTCATATTTCATATTTGTAAAAGTGAGACCAGGTCCTTATTTGCTATTTTTCAAATTCAGGATCCTAAGTCATAATTTTACATATTGGAGGTCTTTATTTGTAATTTCCCTAAATAAAATTAATTTGGATCTAACACTTGACTTTATTGATTGATCTCATGTATGGTGCTTATTTTTCTAATACTTTCAACTTTTAATATCCTAATCTTATTCATAATACATCTATTTTCCTAAACTATAAATAAGATCATGATATTAAATACTCCTCCGGTCCTTAATATAAGACTCATTTAACTAATTTGATTAGATTAAGGAAGTTAGGTAAGTTAGTTAATTATAAGAAAAGTGACACATTTTTCCTAAAACACCATAATCATTTTTCTTAATATCCCACCTCCCTCTTCTACTTGATTATGGTTAAGAGAGGATCCATAGGGGTAATTTAGAAAAAATTAATAAATATGAGAAATGGGTCTTATATTTAGAACTAAAACCAACTCAAGAATTGGGTCCTATATTAAGGACCGGAGGAGTATAACTGGAAGATAAAATCAAAGAGTAATGGCCTGATGGGTGCGGGTGCACCAGGAAAACAACATCAATGTGCTAGTATGCTAGATACGCCATAAATAAAATTATGATACTCAATGTTACTAAAAAATAATAATAGGGTGTTGAATGTTGGTCTTAAACATAATTGAGTCATCATGATATGATATTTGAATCTTATTAATACGATATAGTAGTCATAAATTTTTTTACTAGTATCATTATTTGCTTATATACAGTTATTTGATATCTGGCAATATTATGTTAAACGTGAATATTGTCGGTCAAATTAGAAGTATTGTTACTTGAGTGATATATATATAAATATAATATTATCTCTGATCCTTAATATAAGAACTCGTTTGACTTTTATTTTGATTCTAAATATAAAATCCCAATCCACTTTGCTTCTCATACTCATCTTTTTTTTCTTCAAGATAGTCTTTATAATAACAATAGTTTTAAGTAATACACTTGATTAGTAAGGATATTTTTGTAAAAACAACACATATTTATTATAAATAACTAATTTAATTAGTTTTCTTAAACTATTCAAATTAATTAACCAGCTCTTATATTAATATTAATGATGAAAAATAGTACTCCTCCGGTTCTTAATATAAGACCCATTTAACTAATTTGATTAGATTAAGGAAATTAGGTAAATTAGTTAATCATAAGAAAAGTGACACATTTTTCCTAAAACACCATAATCATTTTTCTTAATACCTCCTTCTCCCTCTTCTACTTGATTATGGTTGAGGGAGTATCCATAGGGGTAATTTAGAGAAAATTGATAAATATGAAAAATGGGTTTTATATTTAGAACCAAAACTAATTCAAGAATTAGGTCCTATATTAAGGACTGGAGGAGTACTTTATATATTGAGAGGGTAGGCCGAGTTTGTTTTGTAAGGCGTGCATGTATCATTTGAGGCGTGGAATAGGAAATAACGTTATCTTGGTGACCCATGTTGGGAATTGGGATGTAGGACAGATTCTGAAATCAAATCCACCTCTCAGAGACAAACTTCTTTACATATTTATTTCGTAAACCGTAAAAACACTTTTGAAACTATAGTTTGGTTTCAATCCAAACACCATATTCTAATCATTACATAGCTGTATATACATACACTCTCACTGATTCATCTTCAACCTTCACTTATAAGAAATGAATGTATAATCCCCCCAAGTACTTCCTTCAACTAATAAGGAGTTGTACAAGTTTAATCGGAGATTTTAAGATCAAGCTTTGAGAATGCAACAGCATTAAATACTCGGGGTTGGGGTTGGTGCAGAAGATATGTAATGAATAACTTGATTAATATTTTTGAACCTGTTCATGATATATTAGCAAACCAGCAGCCTAAATTTTGAAGTTTAATTATCAATTCATGTGTAAGTTAAAATAAAGACAAAATGAACTTTTTGGATTGATATATCTCATGTATTATTGAGCAGGACACAAATTTGGCCCTGATATTGATTAGACGTGGAACTTAAAAAGTTTCGTATCACGGAGCAATGAACACATCTTTTTTTGGCTGGGAGAATTACAGTGAGATTTTATATAAAAAAAATTATAAAATAAGTCTTAGAAGTTGTTATTTCCCGCTCTAAAACTTGTTATTATAGACTGCTCGAGTTGTTATTGGACTTTTTAGTAATTATTTCTCTTGCATGGGACTTGATTGTAATTCTCTATTCTTTATTTTATTTAATTGTTTCCACCTTAATTTGTAAACATGAAATTGATTTTGAAAGAGAAATAATTAGATAGGGCCTGTTAATTAATGGAAAAATTACAATAAGATCCTATTAAAAAAATTAATTATAAAACAAGTATTAAAAACTGTTATTTTTTTATTATTAAACTTGTCATTATAGACTATTTAAATTATTATTGAGACTTTTTAATAATTATTTTTTAAACCTCATTGTAATTCTCCTTTAATTAATTTTTTGATATGGCATGACTTTGGCCAATAATGTCCACTTGGTGCTGAGCTGGTTTTTTTAGCCTGTTATTTTTTGATTCTTTGCATTATTTTCCTATGGAAAATCTTCGTCATCACAGTGTATTATGTCTACACACACATGTTGTGTTAGGACTGATTACTACTCATACGTGACAAATCAATACTCAAATTTTTATTTAAAAAAATTGTATATATTTAGTACTCAACAGTATTTTAATTAAATTTGACTTCGATAAGAATATTGAAATATCGAACCGTAGCCCAAAACTGAAATGATTTCTAAAATCTATAATACTCTTTCCAATCTTTAATATAAGACTTTATTAAACTTTTATTTTGATCCTAAATATAAGACCCCAATCCACTTTATCTCTCATATTTATACATTTTTTCCTAATGTAGTCCTTCTAATAATGATAGTTTTAACCAATATACTTGATTAGCAAGGATATTTTAGGAAAGACAACATCTATTTATTACAAATAACTAACTTAACTTATTTTCTTAATCTCTTCAAATTAGTCAACTAGCTTTTATAATTAGAATTGGAGGTAGTAATAGACATGTTTTTTGGTGCACCTCTTTCAAAACATGGCCACTGTTCTTGATCAGATTCAAAACACTTATACTAGCTCCGGTCCTAATTATAAGAGCTAGTTAACTAATTAGAGGAGATTAAAGAAATAAGTTAAGTTAGTTATTTGTAATAAATATGTTTTTTTTTAAATATCATTGATAATCAAGTATATTGGCTAGAACTATCATTATTAGAAAGACTACCTTGAGAAAAAATATATAAATATAAGAGATAAAATAGATTGGGGTCTTATATTTAGAACCAAAATAAAAGTTAAATGAGATCTTATATTAAGAACCGGAAGTAGTAATATATAATAATAAAAATAATATAAAACCCCGACAGCAACATACGTTGAAATTAGACAATGGTCATATCGGCGCCGGTGGATTGGAGTTTTTGTTGGTTCCCTGGGAATTTTATTTCCATATTCAATTTTAATTTTTTTATGTTTTTTTTATTTTGCTGATCTGATCTCGTCTTGCAAAATCAACACGGCATAGAGTCAAATTTGTTATTCCTGTAGTTTGAAAACTAAGTATGTGGGATATGTAACACGCCCGTCCCATACTAGATAGGAAATTTTTTCATAAAAAGAATTTTGCAAGCATGAACACACATTATATGGTAAAATGGATTTTGGCAAGAAAAATTGAATATAATTTAGGGAAAACTATGTTCTAAGTCCTTATAGTTTCAGTCAAATTTGGTCAAGGTCCCTATAATTTATTTCTTAGGACATGGATCCTTATAGTTTCAGTCAAACTTGGTCAAAGTCTTTCTATTAATTAATATAAATTGACAGTGTTAAAAATGATTATGCGGCAAATGGTTTAATGAGTTGGCAATTTTTTTATGATGACTGGGCATGAAAAAAAAGAAGAGAAAAAAAAAGGTGCCAGCTCACGATTTTGAGGAATGCCCACTGCCTACAAATAATCTTCTTCTTGCGTTCTTCATCTTGCCTTCCTTCTAGATTTGAGCAATTCAGACATTAGACCTTCCTTTTCGGTGATCATGACTTTGGATTCGGCATCCACCGTGATGAACTTCAGAATCCTCGCTGATCTTATTTTCGCGCCAGCGCTGCCTTGTTGCAGAAGAAGGAGCAGAGAGACTAAGCAATTGTCATGGTTCAATTTCTTCAACTACTTAGTTTACCCTAAAAATAAAAATTCTTCAATTGTGCTCACGATCTTCAATTTTATCTAGAATTGTATCCAAAGCAATAATGACTCTCTCGAGCATTTTAACAATGCCATTAGCGCTATAGAGTAAATCAATGAGTAAAGGTACGAATCCGTCTAATATCGCGAGGAACTCACGATTCTCTTCAGATTCTTCTGCAAAATATACAATTCTTGTTAAGGAATTGAGACAATCCTCACCTTGGCCATCCAAGTATTTCGTAGAGTTGACGGCCTGATTTTGGGGGGGCTGTTCTGATGGCCAAAGAATCGACCGATTCGATTCGATTGCTTACTAAGTCAGACAAGATCTGGATCAGCCTCTGTACAGTTAGGAACAAATCCTTTGGTTTGCAAAACCTGCATGGTGGCCAGGCAGGTGTTGTTGCCGTTGTCAAGCCAGAGTTGGATGCTGTAACGGTCGTAGGTAACACTAGTGTAGAGACTCACTAGAGATTTCATGATATTGAGGGATATAGGACACCGGAAGAAGCTCAGAATCGTGATGTATAGATAGTCCCTAACCATGGTGATTGTCATTTGGTCTCCGGGAAAGCGAGAGAAGGCAACGAAAGCAAAGAGAGAAAAAGAGAGAGGTAGTAAGTGGAGAGGAGAAGATTCGAAGTTCTGCTCACACAAAAGCTGTTGAGACAATGTTTTGAACAGAAAAAGATGAAACACGATTAACAAAAGAGCACCGACACATACCCCTAGCAGCAACAGATGATCAATGGCGGCCCATGGTGACAGGAAGTGGAGGAGAAGGAATAGCGACTAGAGAGTGAATGAAACCCATGATGACTGCGGAACATGGTAGAACAAGAAGGAACAAGGCTACAAAAATGGCCCTGTTTTGGACCCTCATCATGGAATGGTCCGCTTCAACTAGGCACAGGCATCCTATTTTGATGATCGATCTAAAAGACTGGAACTTAGACCTCGAAGGAAAGATGAAGAACACAAGAAGAAAAGCATTAGTAGGCGGTGGGCATTCTCCAGAATCGTGAGCTGGCACCATTTGTTTTTCTTTCCTTTTTTAGATGTCTAGTCATCATAAAAAATTGCCAGCTCATTAAACCGCTTGCCACATAATCAGTTTTAACGCTGTCAAGTTATATCAGCTAACAGTAGGATTTTGACTAAGTTTGACTGAAAGTCTGAAACTATAAGAACCAATATCCTAAAAAATAAATTACAGGGACCCTGACCAAATTTGACTGAAACTATAAGGACTTAGAACATAGTTTTCCCTATACATTTATTAGAAATATAAGTCTCATGCCATTAATGCAGTGGATTAAGAAAATAAATGAGAGGAGGATTTTTTTTTTGGGGCACAAAGAGAGGGATATTTTTGTACAAGAGGAATGGGGATTACTAGTAGAAATGACCAGGGTCATTAAACATGTTTAAAAACAGAATTGGACTGGGCCCAAACCAAAAATGGATATGAGGACCCAAGCAACTTCATGGTTCTGTATTCTCCCTTCTTTTGTTTTTTTTCCCCCTTCCTCGCCAGCAAAATAGGGCTATCCAACATGGACAATGAGCCGGTTAGAGAACACTGCAACATGATTTAGATTTGCTATTCTCATAACAAAACAGAGAAACAAAAGCTGATGAAAGGGATTTCTTATTCTTCTTATTATGGCAAATCAAGATTCAAATTTCTATTGAGAGAGATCCACATTTAGTGCATAATATTACCTTTAACAGAAAAATACATGTGACTAAAAAAAACAGAGAGAGAGAGAGTTCTCTTGCATATCTTCACTTATATTGCTGGTTATAGTTTTTTTTTTTAATGCACTTCCTTTCATATATCCATAAAAAAATTTGAAAGAAAAATCAAAGCCGGTCCCAAGCCCGGATAAAGGAGGAGGGTTGTGTTAGGCCCTCGACAGCCAACGTAAAAACCCGTCGAATCTCATGAACATGGATCAACGAAGTAATTATGCTAATGCTAGGTCGTTGCCCAGATGTGACGCGCTGTATGGCTCGAGTACAGTGAGAAATGAGCTAGAGCCGCTGCATCGTCGCCCGGATGTAGTGTTAAATGAGCAAGGGCTACCGCACTCTCTTGGACGGAGGCGGCTAAAGAAGTTAGTTCATGAGACTGAGATTAGATTTGGCACTTGGAATATTGGGACGTTAAATGAGAAATCTATGGAAGTAGCAGGAGTTATGAGGGACAGAAGGATTAATATCTTATGCCTCCAAGAAACCAAATGGACTGGAGAAGCTGCCAAGGAACTTGGAGAGTATAAACTTTGGTACACAGGAAAGGTGAGCACAAGGAATGGGGTTGGTATCATCGCTGATGGGACATGGAAAAAAAACGTGGTAGAGGTTAAAAGGTTTGAGGACAGAATAATATCGTTAAGAGTAATTGTTGGAAAGGATACTATCAATATCATTAGTGCCTATGCACCTCAGGTTGGGGCAGAGACACACCTTAAAGATAAGTTTTGGGAAGATATGGAGGGCTTGGTTCAAAGCATACCACTCGAAGAAAAAAATTTTATCGGTGGGGACCTTAATGGACATGTTGGTAAAGAAGCAGGACAATTCAGTGGGGCCCATGGTGGTTTTGGTTTTGGGGAGCTTAATAGTGGAGGACAATCTATTCTCGATTTTTCTCTTGCATACGATCTTAAGATTGTCAACACTTGTTTTAAGAAGCGAGAGGAGCATTTAATCACGTACAAAAGTGGTGTCTCAAAATCACAGATTGATTTCTTTTTGGTTAAGAATCCGGACAGAAGATTGTGTACTAATTGCAAAGTGATTCCAGGAGACGGGGTGAGTGCCCAACATAGAGTACTTATCCTTGATGTATGTTTTAAGAGTACCAGGCAAAAGTACCATCAAGTGGCAAAACCCAGGATTAAGTGGTGGCAGTTAAAAGGAGAGAAGCAGGAGTTATTCAAAAGGACTCTTTTGAAGGAAGGGAATTGGGAGTTGCAGGGAAATGCAAACATGATGTGGGAAGAGATAGCTCAAGGGTTCGTTTGGTAGCTAAAGCAATTTTGGGAGAATCCAAAGGTCCTGGTCAAAGAGATAAGGAGACTTGGTGGTGGAATAAGAGTGTGCAAGAGAAAGTCAAACAGAAAAAAGATTGTTTTAAGGCCATACACTTGTGCAATAGTGTAGAGAACCAGGAAAAGTATCAGTTGGCTAAAAAAGAGACAAAGAGAGCAGTGAGCGAAGCACGTACTAAAGCTTATGAAGGGTTTTATCAGGAGTTAGGAACAAAGACGGGAGAAAGAAATATTTACAAGATCGCGAAGCAAAGGGAGAGGAAAAAGAGAGATCTGGACCAAGTAAAGTGTATAAAGGATGAAGATGGTAAAGTGTTAGTTACTGATGGTGATATTAAGGACAGATGGGAGGCTTACTTTTACAAGTTGTTTAATGAGGGAAGCAATTATGCGACTCAGGACTTGCAGGACTTGCTAATTAACGAAGATGATCGGAATTTGGCTTTCTACCGCAGGATACGTATCGGAGAGGTTAAGGCGGCTCTCAAGAAAATGGACAATGGAAAAGCCGTTGGGCCTGATGGTATCCCTATTGAAGTTTGGAAATGTTTGGGCGATGAGGGGGAGGTGTGGCTAACCAAGCTTTTTAATGAAATTCTACGCTCTAAAAATATGCCGGATGAGTGGAGGAAAAGCATTTTAGTTCCTATTTACAAGAATAAAGGAGACATTCAAAACTGTGCAAGCTACAGGGGGATAAAACTTATGAGTCATACAATGAAGTTGTGGGAAAAAGTGATGGAATATAGATTGAGGTTGGAGACTTCTATTTCGGAAAACCAATTTGGATTTATGCCAGGGAGATCCACATCGGAAGCAATCTATTTACTAAGGGGGTTAATGGAGAGATATAGAAGTAAAAGAAGAGATTTACATATGGTTTTTATTGACCTGGAAAAGGCTTATGATCGTGTGCCAAGAGAAGTATTGTGGAAGGCTTTGGAAAAGAAAGGTGTACGGGTTGCGTATATCAAAGTCATACAAGATATGTATGAGGCGGTAACTACCAGTGTAAGGACGCCTGGGGGGGAGACAAAGGACTTCCCTATTAAGATTGGCCTACATCAGGGATCCTCTCTGAGTCCGTACTTGTTCAACATTGTTCTGGATGTTCTAACTAAACCTGTTCAAGAAAGAATCCCTAAGTCCATGCTTTTCGCGGATGATATAGTTCTTATGGCGGAATCAAAAGAAGAGATTAACACTAGTTTGGAGTTATGGAGAAGGACTTTGGAGTCGAAAGGTTTCCGTTTGAGCAGGAACAAAACAGAATATATGCATTGTGATTTTGGAGGGAGGCAAGGTAATAGGGATTTGGAGGTGAGGATGGGAGAGCAAATTATTCCTCAAGTATCAAAGTTTAAATACCTAGGATCCATTATACAGGAGGATGGGGAAATTGATGGAGACATTTCTCATAGAATACAAGCTGGCTGGTTAAAGTGGAGGAAAGCTACCGGAGTTATTTGCGATAAGAAGGTACCTGAGAAACTTAAAGGAAAATTTTATCGGACTGCTATAAGACCAGCTATGATGTATGGTAGTGAATGTTGGGCAATAAAGGGAAAACAAGAGCACAAAGTCGGAGTAGCAGAAATGAGGATGTTGAGATGGATGTGTGGTCATACAAGAAAAGATAGGATTCGAAATGAAAAGATCAGGACAAGAGTCGGTGTGGCACCTATCCAAGAGAAAATGGTTGAAAATCGCTTAAGATGGTTTGGACATGTGCAGAGAAGGCCTTTGGAGGCCCCGGTGAGGAGGGTGGATCAAACAAGATGGAGTCCCATAAAAAGAGGCAGGGGAAGACCGAGAAGAACGCTGAATGAGGTCATTGAACGAGACCTCCTAATCAACAACATATCTAAGGATTGGGTTGTTGACAGAGCACGATGGCGTCGTGTGATTCATGTAGCCGACCCCACCTAGTGGGATAAGGCTTGTTGTTTTGTTTGTTTGTTTGTTATGTTTGCAGACATTAGATTTTTTTTTCCAAACAAAATAGAAAAACTATTTCCCTCGTCTTGTTTGTTTGATTAAAGAAATATTCCATGTACCACCGGCTTTGCATTTCAAAATACAATGAATCATATTTCACACACACACACACATCTTAATCAATGTTTATTATTGTGATGTTGCAAAGGAAATAGTTTGAAATGTGGCGGCAACCTACACCTCATTTCAGGTCAACCAAATTGACCACAAATGATGGCCCAAATTATGGCCACAAATTAAAGTGGTACACATCACAAAACCATTCATAGAAAATGTGAATATTTCCACTACACTTCCAGACATAAATTCAACAACATTAAAAATTTGCTCCGAATTATCCCTAGCAGTATGTACAGAGGTCTCGTGGTCAGCATTAAGGTACTTTTAGAAAGTTTATAGTTTGAGGGGATTAGTCACCATTACTGACAATAACTGAGCTCCAAAAAAAAAAAACAGTTTCTCTGAATTTAAATATAAAACTTCAATTTTCCTCCAAACTCTTTGTACCAAATACACATATTAATGAGGTCTTCATCAATAGACTAATTTTCTATGCCAATAATTAAGAAAAGAATAAAACTTAGGTTAAACTGCTTATAAGTTATAACTATTAGATTAAGTTTTCTAATCACACTTGTTATTTTATTATTGCTAGTTATTAAAAAACATATGTGTACTTATAAATATACGTACGAGCTTGGCGTAATGGATATAAACAACCTAATCTAAGTTTTATCCATTAAAAAGAATATTTTAGAGAAATTAACACATATATTTTTAAATAACTAATTTAACTAATTTTTAAAAAAATCTCTAACACATAATTTAAATCAAATTTCAATAACGCACATAATGTTATACTTTTTTTATGAAATTTATCTGAACTACAAATTTTATCCAATAATTTTTTTTAAAAAAAGTTCTTTCCAGGCATGGGTAAAAGAGAAGGAATGGGTTAGATTCAACTCTATCAAATTTACATGAACATGAATTCAAATTTGTAGTGATTTTTTATTTTTCCCAATTTGCACTGTAGAGAAGCTATTTTACAAAACAAAAAATAAGCTTTGACCCTTGAGAAGACAGAAAGAAAGAAAGAAAGCACAAATGCCGACCAGTCTTATCCTCAATACATGGCATCGTTGTAGAGGCTGTCATAAAGGAAGCGAGGAAGCGTGGCCACTGGCCACTAGCTAGCCACGGTTGTCAGTGGGGTGATGACGTCATAACAATGCGTGTTTATTTTCCCGTATTTTTTTATCAGCTATTACTATAAAAACTAATTAACTAATTTAAATAAATTAAAAAATTTAATTTAATTAGTTATTTATAATAAATATGTATTATATTTTTAAAAATATTTGTACTAGTTAAGTATATTGACTATAATTATTATTATTACAAAAATTATTTTTAAAAAATGAATAAATACGAAAAAAATAGATTGAGATTTTATATTTAGAATTAAAATAAAAGCCAAACTAGTTTTTATATTAAAGATATAAGGTAGTATCAATATTTATGAAGTGTTTGAGTGAAAATCAAATCATAATTTTAAAAATAAATATGCAAGAAAAAGTAAAACTACTTGGGAAAAAAACACCTTCAGAAACATATCACTGATTAATTCAATTTTAAAAGACGTCGAATTGTGCTATTCAACCTAAATATTATTCTCATTTATATTTGTTTACATTAAAAAAATAATATAGTCACTATGAGAATATAGAACTGTACTTCAAAAGAGGTCTTAAAAATGGTCAAAAAATCAAGAGGTGTTTTTTAAAATAAATATGTGAATTAATAGAAAGTCGTACTTTATTCCCCTCTCCGAATCTAATACATCAACGAAGGAGAGGGAAGCATTCTTTTTATTTAGAATGAAAACTGTGTGGAGGCTAAAAGAAAGGTTAGCATGAGAACTTAATCCTAATGCTACCCCTAGTTATAGCTTACTCTATAACCATAAAGCCCATTTCAAACCTTTTTTTTTTTTTTTAATTGCTTTGATTACTCGCCATCACTCTTTCCTTTCTCTTGACTAACTTTTAGGACCAAACAAACAAACAGTTAGTCAATCAATTATATTATAATAATTGATTCTTGATATAAAACCTAATTATAAAATGATTTGATCTTAAATATAAAATCTATTCTTATATCTATCAATTTTTCTCAACTCAGCCCTATTAATACTTTATCAACCATAATCAAGTATGAGAGAGAAGATATAATGAAGATTATTAAAGTATTTTAAGAAAACATGTCATATTTATTATAGTTAACTAATTTACCTAATTTTTTTAATTTAATCAAATTAGTTAAATATGTACAGGAGGGTACTACACTTGACTAGTTAATTTTATCATAATAGACTGTGAAAATGTACATTGACTGAATAGACTTCTCGTAGCCATTTAGTAGAATATTATATTCTGGATATAAACTTAATTATTTGTGGGGCTCTTAAAGAAAGCTATGCGACCAATATACTCCTCCGGTCCTTATTATAAGACCCAATTTAATTTTTTATTTGGTCCTAATTATAAGAACCAATCCATTTTATCTCTTATATTTATGCATTTTTTTCAAGAATCCTTCTAATAATGATAGTTTTAGCCAATATACTTAATTAGCAAGGATATTTTAGGAATGACAACACTTATTTATTATAAATAACTAATTTAACTTACTTCCTTAATCTCTCAATAAGTCAATGGGTCTTATAATTAGGACCGGAGGAGTACTTTATATGGTTAAAATCAATGAGTGTTGATCTTAGTGAAAGGAATCATAATTATTTACATACGGGGCTTTCAAGTCGGGCACCTATGAGTGTATAAAATATCTTTAGAAGTTTCCTTTATTTGGAATTTTGAGCCGTAATGTTTGAAGCTAATTCTACGAAGTTGGAAATAGGTTATCACATTTTGTTACCAACATAATTATGCTTAAATTTGTGGTCATATTTACTAACTCTATTAACTACTTCCTTAAGTTGTTATTGTACGGGTCTCAGTATGTTTCATAATATATTATTCCGATCTTAAATTTAAAATTCTTATATACACTAATTACTAATTTTTAGGATTAGAGGAGTAATGTGTTTCATCTAAATTACTAATTTTTTCCACCTACTATTTTTAATTAAATATAAACTTAGTTTAATTAACTAAACTCTTCTAAGTTCTAACTAATGATTTTTATTGAGGGTAATTTTAAAATTTTATAAAATATAAAAAATTTTAACTGAATTTATTAGTTTATGTAAAATTGTTATTGGGCGCTTAAAATAAATAATTAAATAAAATAATATTTATGTAAGAATAGTAAATTAAACTAAAACTCCCAATACTAATTATTGAAGTTCTAAATAAAAATAAATACAAGATATTTGTTTACTATATTTTAATTACTATCATTATTAATGGAAATTGTGTTATCAACGTTAATATACAAAATACTTCAGATAGAATGTCAAATTTATAGCTAGTGAAAGTATCCATCCATAAATTATATATAATGAAATCTTTTTCCATACTTAATTATTTTGAATAATCATATAATATTTAATTACGAAATAATAGAAATTTTATATAATTTAAACATCTTTTGAAAAAAATCAATGAAAGTGCCTATTCCCACATTTATCTGTGAATCTATCCGGAAGTGATATCGTGTGACGTGGTCCAATGGCTGAACGCCTTCCCCTCAAACAACGATACATTCATTGTAGCATATCGTCCCCGGCTCTGTTACCAAATACGGGCCATGGCCCCACCACGCAAATGCTCCTCCTCCTCCTCCTCCTCTCCCTCTCCACTCCTGCGTACTTATTTATTCAGCTCTCTTCCTCGCCATTCATTTTCCATTCTCGCTTTCTAACTTTCTTCCATTTTCCCTAACCACCTCTCTTTCTTTTCTGTTTCTGTTCTTTAAGTGCGGTTTCTACTCTGTTTTCTCTTCCGCGTTGGTCTCGTTTCTGCCTTTGATTCTGTTTTTGTCATCTCCAAGAGCTCGCTAGGTGTGCCTGTTCTGCTGATTTTTGTCATGGCTCTCTCTACATTCTCATTTCCTCAAAGATCGTTTCTAGGATCGACTCACTCTCAATGCGGAGCAGATCTGTTCTCGAAATCCTTACACCGGCACATCCAGGTTTGTTGCTGTCTATGTTTAATCTCTTGCAAAGTTCATTACAAGTGAAGTCACTCATCAGTACACGAATGAAGGAATAAGAGTTGGAATTTTGGCCGGTTTCTTTCTCACTTCGATTTCTGTTTTAGAGTTGGTATTTGAAAGAAATGGGTTCTTGTCTTGATTCTTTATGTATAGGTCAGGGAAAAGGCCAGCTCGGGTTTATGCATCGCTATCAGACAGAGAAGAGTATGCTTCCCAGAGACCACCAACTCCACTACTGGACACCATAAACTATCCAATCCACATGAAAAATCTCTCTACCAAGGTACGTCAATAATAAAATGAAAGAGTACAGGAGTACTATATGACAAATAAATTCTTTACAAGAAAAATAAAGATTATGTTTCTTTCAAATTCTGATCTCAGTATTGATGCAGGAGCTAAAACAACTTGCTGATGAGCTACGTTCTGATGTTATTTTCAACGTTTCCAAAACTGGGGGCCATCTGGGTTCAAGCCTTGGTGTTGTGGAGCTCACTGTTGCTCTCCACTATGTCTTCAATGCTCCAAGAGACAAAATCTTGTGGGATGTTGGTCATCAGGTTGGGTTTGATATAGTTTGGTTGCTTTTCTTGGTGATAATGATGGCCTTCGTCCTGAACAGGATGATTTTTGTAAATTTTGCAGTCTTACCCGCATAAGATCCTCACTGGTAGGAGGGATAAGATGCACACGATGAGACAGACAGACGGATTATCTGGGTTTACTAAACGTTCTGAGAGTGAATATGATTGCTTTGGCACTGGTCACAGCTCAACTACCATATCAGCAGGACTAGGTAGTTTTCTCTCTGCTGTGAATTTGGGAGCTTTATTTGTTTATTTATTTTTTGTCATAAGTTGAAGATTCGTTAACTCAAACGATATACTTGTTTTGGAATCAGAAGTCTTATGGGCTCTATTCTTCCAATTTATAGCATGTTTATATCAATTAAAAGTAGTACTTATCATAAGGGTTATGGAATTAAACCTATTCCAAGTTTCCCGAAACATTTGTAAATTGTAAATGCTGCCATACCTTTGTAATTATCTAGAGGAGTGAAAATGTTTGATTCTGCGATTCAGTTCAATTCACTCATGTCTAGGTGTCTTCTGGATACAACAAGCAATTACTGGTATAGGTCCAGAAATTGAAATTATGAATTTTAATTAATCATCAATTTTGCTGTAATTTCTCTATCTCTTTTGTGGTTTGGCTTCATTGAATTCTCATGAATCGATCAGGAATGGCTGTTGGGAGGGACTTGAAGGGAGGGAAAAATAATGTGGTTGCCGTAATAGGTGATGGTGCCATGACAGCAGGGCAAGCCTATGAAGCCATGAACAATGCTGGATATCTCGATTCTGATATGATTGTTATTCTGAATGATAACAAACAAGTCTCTCTACCAACTGCTACTCTTGATGGTCCTACACCTCCAGTTGGGGCTTTAAGTAGTGCTCTCAGTAGGTTGCAGTCAAACAGGCCTCTGAGAGAATTGAGAGAGGTTGCCAAGGTGAGTATTTGATTTAGAGTTTGGGTATAATGATGGGCAAACACTTATTTAAAGTTTAATCAAAACTAATTCTGCACAAAATGAGATTATTGCAGGGAGTCACCAAACAAATTGGTGGCCCTATGCATGAGTTGGCTGCAAAAGTTGATGAGTATGCTCGGGGTATGATCAGTGGTTCTGGATCAACACTGTTTGAAGAGCTTGGACTCTACTATATTGGTCCTGTTGATGGTCATAATATAGATGATCTTGTTGCCATTCTCAAAGAAGTTAAAAGTACCAAAACAAGTGGTCCTGTACTGATCCACGTGGTCACCGAGAAAGGCCGTGGATACCCATACGCAGAAAAGGCAGATGACAAATACCATGGTAAAAAGTGGCCTCACAAATTCTTCAGAGTTTCGTTACATCAAGTGATTGAATAAATCTATCATGCAATGATCATTTAGCCATTTGAGTGCACCAAATATCTTACTCCTAGACGTTGCATCTGTAAAAACTGCACCTGTTGCATAATTACTACCCACACTATGAGAAGCATTAAAAAAACGAAATAAATGGGTACCACAGTTATCTCATGGCATATATACTTTTAATTATTGGCTTACTAAATATATCACCGATGTCTGACTTGGTTTGATTTTAATTTTTGCAGGAGTTGCTAAGTTTGATCCGGCTACTGGTAGGCAATTCAAAGCTAAGGCTAGCACCCAGCCTTACACAACATACTTTGCGGAGGCTTTGATTGCAGAAGCAGAAGCTGACAAGAACATTGTTGCGATCCACGCTGCAATGGGAGGTGGAACTGGCATGAATCTCTTCCTTCGCCGTTTCCCAACAAGGTGCTTTGATGTGGGGATTGCAGAACAGCATGCTGTTACTTTTGCTGCAGGATTGGCTTGTGAAGGCCTCAAGCCTTTCTGTGCAATTTACTCATCATTCATGCAAAGGGCTTATGACCAGGTAGGATTACAAATTGTCAATTTCTTTTCTTTCTATAACTCCATCGCCTTCACCAATTCATGTGAATTACCTATCACTAAATGGAAATTTGTGTTCCATTCCATAGGTGGTCCATGATGTGGATTTGCAGAAACTGCCGGTAAGATTTGCAATGGACAGAGCAGAGCTGGACTAGTTGGAGCAGATGGTCCAACACATTGTGGTGCTTTTGATGTAACTTTCATGGCCTGCCTCCCTAATATGGTGGTGATGGCCCCTTCTGATGAAGCTGAGCTTTTCCACATGGTTGCCACTGCTGCTGCTATTAATGATCGACCTAGTTGCTTCCGATACCCAAGGGGAAATGGCGTTGGTGTTGAATTACCACCAGGGAACAAAGGCATTCCTTTGGAGGCAAGTTAGAATGATGTCTTTATTTGATAACATTTTATAAGGAACAACTATGCAAATCAACTTAGTGTTTATGTGCTGATACATTGGCAGATTGGAAAAGGAAGGATACTGATTGAAGGGGAAAGAGTGGCCCTCCTCGGGTATGGAACTGCTGTTCAGAACTGTTTAGCTGCAGCTTCCTTGGTGGAATGCCATGGCTTGCGAGTAACAGTTGCAGATGCACGATTCTGCAAACCATTGGATCACTCACTTATTCGCAGACTAGCGAAATCACATGAGGTTTTGATCACTGTAGAAGAAGGGTCAATTGGTGGATTTGGGTCTCATGTTGTTCAGTTCATGGCCCTTGATGGCCTCCTTGACGGGAAATTAAAGGTAACTAAAAAATCTGCTCTAGTTAACCCAGAAAGCTTGCATTTCTATTTTGCTGTTGAATTTTGACATCTTCCAAAGTTTCTGTGAAGAACTCTTTTTCACTAAATGATGAAAACTTAACATGCATTGTGATATTTATGCAGTGGAGGCCAATGGTTCTTCCTGATCAGTATATAGATCACGGATCACCATCTGACCAATTGGCATTAGCTGGTCTTACATCATCTCACATAGCAGCAACAATATTCAATATACTTGGACAGAAAAGAGAGGCGCTGGAGGTCATGACATAGAAGAAAATACAGAAAAGGGGGCCCATTTTTTCTTTTTAAATGATTTTAGTTCTCACTCCCCCACAGTGTAAAAAGCTCAGTAATACCATCTTGTAAAAAACAGAAGTAATGGTAACATGTGACTTGTGCAAATTGAAAATGGAGATTGTCAATGGCAATACCAGTACATACAGATATCAATATCAAAAGTTTATTTTCATTTGTGTATTTTTCTATCTCGTATTTAACCCCTAAGTTTTGTAATTAGAACTCAGGTGTATGAAAATTCAGTATCCATCAGCATTATCCTCAAAAGTGAACTCTGTCTGATTTTCCCATTAAATGCATTGGCCTATCTTCTATTTTTAATGATAGCGTATATTATGGGGAAAAAAAAAAAGAGAATTAAAATGCTTCCTGGTAAATGAGAGGTTATAGGTTTAATCCTGCTTATAACCTTAGCTTATTAGTGACCGCTCCTTTAAATCAAAATTAAAAAAAAAAAAAAGGCAAATGTACGAGTGGTGCGTAATACATAAATTCCACCCAAATGTAAAGTGCGATGAGAAGCAGTTTTTGCTTGAGGGAAGGTCACCATTTCCAAATTGTTCTTCTCACAATTAATTTAGAAACCTGTTTTGTTGGAGTTGACAAGTGAAGCTTCGTGCACCAGGGAACAAGGAAGTGACCAAAACCTCAATAATTCAAGTGAGATTGTTGCCAAAAGCACCTTGTGCGTTGGTGCTTTTCTAGTGTAATTCAAGTTAGTATGGTTTTCACACGTAATATTAAGCATGTGATGTTGACAACTAAAGACAATATAGTGCTTTCAAAATGGCACAACTAAATTATATTTAAATATTTTGATTTTAAAAAACTAGATTCTGCACCTTTTTAGGATTAATTAGAAGTGTGTTTTTAATATAATGTTCATCCATAAAATTTCAACCATTTTTTCATATTATCTGATTGGATCAGACTCAAGCATTGCCGAGTCCAATTAAAGTAATTATCTCAAAGATGTTTTCTATATTCACATAAACTTAAATTCAATATCTCGTATTAAACCATCAAAGTTCATTCCATTGGAATCAATGCTAATTTCAACCCTTAATCTTTCTCAAATGGAATTAGGTTGCGCCACTCTAGAAAAGCACTGATTCTATGTCTAATAATGTAATATTAGAAATATAACACTACCTCCGGTTCTAATTATAAAAGCTAGTTGGCTAATTTGAGGAGGTTAAAGAAAGAAGTTAAGTTAGTTATTTGTCATAAATAAGTGTTGTTTTTTCTGAAAATAACTTGCTAATCGAGTGTATTGGCTAGAACTATTATTGTTAGAAGGATTATCGTGAGAAAAAATACATAAATATTAGAGACAAAGTGGATTAGGGTCTTATATTTAGAACCAAAATAAAAATCAAACAAGATCTTATATTAAAGATCAGAGATAGCAGTAGTGATACTTAAAATTAAAAATTAACCTTAATATGTAGTGGAAGTGAGGAGGAAGAAGCTGGACCATTTATAGTCTGTTTGGGTCCAATCATACAAAGCCGACCAGGCAACCAAAACGAGTGGGGGTTATCTTATCTGATTCCTGAAGGGCCACGGCATTTTCTATTTAAATAATTATAGTGAGTAGCACACGAGACCGTTGTCTCCTTGATGTGACAGCATGAAAACTCTGTAAGGGAGAATTACAATGAGATCCCAAATAAAAAAAATAATTAAAAAAAGTATCAAAAGTTATCATTCTCACTGTAAGATTTGTCATTATAGATTGTTGAGGTTGTTGTTAAGACTTTTTAGTAATTATTTCTCTTATGTGGAACTTGATTATAATTCCCTCATTCTACAATTGATTGGGATCACTGCATAC
>NW_021634940.1:0-62433 GCF_004799145.2 Neltuma alba | reverse complement strand
TTGATTAGATTAGAAAAATTAAATAAGTTATTAATTATAAAAAATATGACATGTTTTTTCTAAAACACCATAATCATCTTTCTTAATATCCCCCTCCCTCTTCTACTTGATTATAGTTGAGGGAATATCTATAGGGGTAATTTCAAAAAAAATTGATAAATATGAGAAATAGATCTTATATTTATTATCAAAATTAACTCAACAATTAGGTCTTATATATATTTTTTATTAAATTATCTCTCTCTTCCTGTCACTGGTGGCTCATTGCTTCTCATCCGCGAGAGATTTGTGATTTGATATTACTAATAAAACCATATACTACGTAAGTCACAAAACTTTTTCTTCTTAACAAGACTCGTGAATTATTTTTCCAGATGAAAAAAAAAGAAAAGAAAAGGTTCAGGCACCAGTGCAGCAAAAACTTTTTACCTGAATTTTTGTTCAAAAATAAAATCTTATTGGACCAGTTCATCATTCGAAACTGTATCACATTTTGGGCTCTGATGAAATATGATGAATTGATATGGTATTTTGTAAATACATAATTATCTTGAACATATTGATTATTACCTCCAATCTTAATTATAAATTTTTTTTAAATTTACAAACGAAATATTACAATTAGGATCCAAAGTAGTATATGCTTTAAACTTTTTCAGGAAAAAAAAAAACCATCCGCAAAAACACTTATGGAATGGTACGTTGCGAATTGAGTCAAACTGGGGAGGAAAAAAAACGATGGCACGTGAGAAAGACGGAAATGAAGAACAAAACAAGAGTGGGAAGATCAGAACGTCCACTGGCACACAAGAAGTAATCATGAACCCCCACGCGTACAATTGAATTGTGGACTCTCATTCGCTTGTGCCTTTGCCTTTAATTTTCTTTGCCACCATTATGTTGTCCTCCATCATCATTCATATCACTGTCCTCACTTTATTTATTTATTTATCTTTCCTAGTCATACTTGTCCTTTTTCATTAGTGGCATGCCATCGTTTGCAATTCACCACAAATATATATACGCACACACGATAATATATCATGCCACCTTTTAAAAAGGCTAAGAGAGAGAGCACATTGCCCCACATTATAATTTCTCTGCACTTTTTTTTTATACTGACTTATATCCAAATATATTTGCTTTTTCCCCCCCAAAATAGACATGCCTTCTTCTACATTGCTTCCCTGACCGATATTTTTATGAAGCATAACCCATAAAGACATATTTATCACAAAAATTTTATCAGTGACAAGGGCTTCATAAATTTTTATACCAAAAAAGTACTGATATTAGTATTATAATATAAATTTTTTTTATTTTGGCAATTCTTTCTATATAATGTTTATTCAATTTAACTCATTTCATTTGTGTCCCACAGTCTCGACATGTAGAGCTGGAAAAACGGGCCGAGCCCATCTAAGCCTTGAAATTATGAGGGCCGGGCTTGATATTTTTCTCTTAAAATAACAAATAAGCCCTGGAGGGCCGAGGGCTTAAAAGGGCCGGCCCTTTTAAGCCCTCTTATAATTTTTTTATTTTTAAATTTTTATATAATATTAATGTTATTAATTTTTTACATTGTTAATAATATTTCAAATATTTAGTTATTATTATCATTTTAAAATTAAATTTAGTTTTAGACAATAATTTATCCAATTAAATTTTTTAAAAAATGGGTTAATTTGGAATTTAATAATGATTTGATTTATATTATATGCGTTGATATTTTTAAACTATATATATATATTTGATAATATAATATTTTTATACTTATATAACTTGTGATTCTATAATTTGAATTAGAAATTCATAAGTTTCAACAACAATGTTTCTCACATTAAAGTAAAATAATAGTTATATTGTAAAATTTAAAAATAAAATTCTTATAAAGAAGAAAAACTTGATATTTTTGTTACGAAAGAAAAGCATACTTATGAAGAAAAGTAATTAATTATAGTAATGATGAAGTTTTAAAAGATTAATTATAGTGTTTATTTATTGTACAATTGCATTATAGATAAAACTTTTAGATGTTGTTATCTTATTAATGAATGTGTTAGATGTTCTTAGATGTTGATGAATATTTATATATGATGATATTTTATATTTGTAACTTAATTTTATTCATATTTATATCTTTTATTAATAATTTTATTAGTTTATTTTTATATTTTTATAAAAAAAATATAATAAATATAAAAATAGTATTTTTTTCTTAAACGGACTAAAAACCTACAGGCCGGGCATAGCAAATTAGAGTATTTTTAAAATTTCAGCCCTGAAGGGCCGGTCTTGATTCTCAACTCTAGACATAATGTGCCATTATTACCAGTTGGTGATCTTGCCTTTTCTTTCGGCGGGTCGGGAAGTGGGTCCCACTCAACATGGTGATGATGCGCTTAGATTTGCAGATATTTGGGAGTCAACAGAGAAATCAGGCCACGTTGTTTGAAATGGGACTGGAACGTAAATGAAAAAGACACGTGGGTCATATAAAAGTCTACTTGTCCAAAAATAGAGAAAGGACCATCTATTATTTGGTCATGGGGCTTCCCTTTCGTTTTGGGGAAAAGCAGCTTCTAAATCAAAGTTCATCATAACAACCAGTAAATTATTAACAGGTATGAACATAATTTACATTCTATTATTTTTTTTCTCCGAGAATTTTGCTACAAATATGCTTTACATAATACGAGTCCCATAAAAGTATACTTTAAATGCATAAATCAATGCTCTGGCAAGAAAACGAATTGTAAAATTTATAATAATTATATGATTCAAAATTATTTTTAAAAAATTGTAAACGCAAGGGAGGAAAATTAATAAGGAGAATGGTATTATCATGGTGATTGGTGATGATGAAAGCGCCGCAGCGCAGAGAGAGAGAGAGGAGCCAGATAGATCATTGTGATCTGGGCATGTGACTGTTTCTCTCCATTGCAAATAATGGAACCATGGTGGAAGATAAAGCAAGATATAAGAGCAATTGAACCTAAAGCCGTTGTATTCCAATATTTCGGTGGTTCTGTGTTCTCCCTTACGTATCTTCAATATATTATACTCCTCCGGTCCTAATTAGAAGACCCAATTGACTTATTTGAGGAGATTAAGGAAGTAAGTTAAGGTGGTTATTTATAATAAATAAGTGTTGTTATTCCTAAAATATCCTTGCTAATTAAGTATATTGGCTAAAACTATCATTATTAGAAGGATTATATTGGAAAAAAATGCATAAATATAAGAGAGAAAATTGATTGGGTCTTATAATTAGGACCAAATAAAAAGTTAAATTGAGTCTTATAATAAGGATCGGAGGAGTATTATTTTGTTAGCAACCCACCCTCAACAATTCCGTTGTAGTCTAGTCGGTTAGGATATTCGGCTCTCACCCGAAAGACCCGGGTTCGATTCCCGGCAACGGAAGCTCTTTTGCTATCCTATCGTTTTGAACTTCGACCCCCCTAACAATTAGGAAAGACGAAGTGTGCAGCAGGATCGAGTTCGCCCTCGAAAGTCGAAGGAGACGACAACAAAATGGCGCACTCCTCAACATCTTGAGCTGTAGTATTTTACTCCTCTGCTATACTTTTAATGGCTTCCCTCAGCCTCGCGGGCCTTCAAAATAATTCTAATTCTAATTTCAACTGTAGAATTTGAGGTCTAATAATCTTTTTACTGTCCTTCTGGTGCTCTTTTTGGGCGAGAAACTATTAAGTGGCAAAATTACAAAGTGGGGCGTCTCCATCAATGCTGGAGGACTTCCGAATGTGCAAATAATAACTCGTGTTTGCGCATTTAATCAGCCCACAGAATCGAACTCAAAAGCGAAGCTTTGAAATGGAAAATATGATTTCACTCTAGATTAAAGTGGTATCAAGCCCCAGTGAATTTCTATCAAGGGGAATCAATCTCATTTTAGGTTTAGTAAATGTATAACTTAATGTTTTTTTTTGTTGGGGGGGGGGGGACAAAATCCATAGCTGTCAAACTTCATTCTTTTATCTGTTGCAAACGCGAATTATCAGTCTCTGTAAAGTTGGACATTGCCATGGACATGTACGATCCTCATTCTCAAACTCCAGAATGTCAGCATAAACCATGACATGACTATACCTCCCAATAAAACAGGTTCAGGCTTGGGCAAAGCCTCGACAGACCATGTTGTGCATGGATTGCAACCATCCTTGGCGTTAATCTGCCAACTATTGTACCGCACTGTTTTTCTATGCATCATGGTTCAAACGTCCCATTTGAGTGCTCCTCACCTGCAACACCAGAGTTTCCATTCGCTAGCCGATTCGCACCAGAGGAACTTGAGTAAGGGGAATATGTTGGAGCTTGATTGCCTCGCGAATGCCGGCTCTGTGCTGTGCTACTTCTTGTTACTTTTGGACGAGCTTTCCTGCCCTGAGGTAAAGATGAAAAATAGAGATCAATGATGGGAGAAAAGAAACATACAAAGAACACCAAAATGCTGAAACAGATAACAAGTGTGGGAAAACAAGGCTCAATCATATACAATGAAATGCAATCCCTAGGGATTATGATACGAAACTCATAATTCAATAATGAATGAATGCCGTATACAATTGTGTGGAAGCAAGATACCTTTCCCATGCATTTCTCCAAATGAGGAGCAAACCTCCCAGCAGCGATAGACCGACCACAATTCATGCACTCAAATACTTCACTGGCAACTGAAGGATGGGTTTGTCCAAATATGTCAACCACATACTTTCCATTTATTTCGTTATTGTTACTAGAATCAGCAACCCGGGCTCTGGCTTGTGCTGACAACTTCATTTCTTCTTCCTCCTCTTCTAGATTATGATCAAGACCCAGCCTTGCTATTCTGTGATACTCAGATGCCACATCAACAATGATGGAATCTAGGATATCCCAGAAAAAATGGGATGCGAGCTGCAGGGAATTTCAACACATGCAAGTAAGTATACAAGGTACAAGCTTAAAATGAATTTGACCATCTATAAAGTTTCTATCCACGCATACAAAACTGGTTACTCCAGGTTTTTGCGTATTGGTGTTATTATGCATTACAACAACAAAGCTAGAGTATTATCCAAAGTCATTATTCATTCGTTTAAGCTGGAGGAGGGAAAAAAAGCAGGAGTAATGGGCGTGGGAGTATTATTTCTTCCGTCTAACTGCTGCCGCCTGCAAGCTCAAGGCCTAGGGCTGCAAGCATCACATAACCCCATTTCACCAGAGAAATACCAAAGATACAATACCATTATACAAGAATGTTTCGTATATAGCCATTGGATGCTCGATTTTTTCCCCCATTAATTGGATGCTCAGGTTTGAATTCCATACATATAAGAAATTTGATGTTCCACCTCATCAAGGGCTTCTACGCATGGGAAATATAGAATATCGTTGAAGACTACCACCACCACCATCAGACAAGCCCAGGATAAGCTACGAAAGTTCAAACAGTGCCAGAAATGATTTCAAGTACGATGGAACGATTATAAATATAATAAGTATGATGATCAGCATTTTATCTTCCTCATTGGAGCCTTCATTCTAGAAGGGAAATTTAACAGATATATTTCAAAATGACAGCATAATTAAGCAGATTGTGTTACAATAGCGCAACTTCACCACCTCGCAACAGCTAAAGCCATATCCCACAGTCCAAATGGAGAAACAGTCCGGTGAGTTGAGTTCCTCTATTTCTCCATTAGATCATTGCTAACCTCTGCAACCCATGGCCTGGTGTTTGAAACTATGATCTCTCTCTCCATAACAGAGCTTAAGGGAAAGGAGCCATTATTCATGTATTTTGTGTGTCACCAATTCAGCAGTTGAGTTAAAGCCAAAAAAAAAAAGTGAAAATCAATCATAAATTCATAAATGTATCACTAGTAGCGACCAATGAATCCCATTAATAATTTCAGCCAAAAGTGAATTCTCATAATCTCATTGTCATGCATCAGCAAAATCCCGAACAAGCTACTGAGAGTTTCGGTGAAATGATTTGCAACAAAATTCAGCCAGCATGTGAAATATGTTAGGAAGTAGAAGCTTGCGTTGGAATCTCATTTTCTAAACTAGTGCCCGGAACGCAGAAACATGTTGTCGATTCAAAATTGAGGTACAGACCTGTGAATGTGATGTGTTTTCTTCATTAGGAAGTGACATGAGTCTGTGACCAAAGATACTTCTTGGCCCCCAAAAGACGGCCACGACCTGTGAAAGTCAGTAAATAAACACGATAATATTATTCAATCGCAAATGACATTTTAATAAAGAAAAGAGCATAATAATGTATCGCTAACAAAATACAACACATAGAAAGTAACACAAACATCTGCATGAACTACTTCCACTGATATTGTAACATGCATCTCAAAACTGACAACAAAGAAAAGCTGGACCATAAAATAAAAATTTATGTATATCAACAAGAAAGAAAGGTATATAGTTGCACGTTTTTGTCAAGTTTGTCTCCTTTATCAGCCAACTTCTTTATCTTTTCTCTTGTCTAAACACAGAAAGTTAGGATGACCATCTAACAAATTCCAGTTTCATATGAATTTCTATTCAGTAGCTCAACGCAACTAATACCCGGTACTGATAATACCTACTTTTAACCTGCCCGACCAAACTACAATATGGGTTGCATTCGAGTTATACATGAGGCACCTTTTCGATATCCAGTTTAACATTATAAAGAACAGGAAAAAAAATATTTTGATCAGCCTGCAGCAGGTTTATTTGGGCTGAAATGCCATAATTCTTCAATGGGGCGCACGGAACTGGAAAAAGCTATTCATTTTCGTTTCAAAATAAACACGGGCCATCACCGCAGAGTTATAAATTTAAGCTGCAATAAAACATTTCCAGAATACCGATGACTCATTAACAGAGAAAATCACAACCAGTTTGCGAGCTAGAGCCGGCTAGAAGCTACAAATTTTCAAGATACGGGTATTTCAGGAGAGAGACAGGATTCAAACGAAGATTAATTGTGTAATGAAGGAGTCGAAGACTGAAGGGAGAATAAAAAATTGAAGGGGGCAAAAAAGAAGGAAAGATCGGAACAAGGAGAAAAAGAATCCGCTGTCTGTTTAGAGATCAGGCAAAATTTTACACCTTTCGGAATGGGCTTCACTACAAAAAGCCAGAGGATAGGAAGAAGAGGCAATGATCGTTCTATGATTCAAAATCCCACTTCTGCTCGAGACTGCAATACCACAAGCCGAATTCGTTTATTGATCCCGGGGAAAACAATGAAACGGATCAACGACAATGCCGATTTCATCAAACTCCGTCAAAACGACGGCGTAGTGGGAAATATCCAAGGTTATGTTTGTAGGGTAAACACTTCCATGGTTACATAAAACGATGATACGTGGGCCCCCTTTTTTTTTTTTCCACCCCTCTCATTGAAAGTTTGGTACGCCAGTATGAAAAATGGACTTAACGTAACAAATAATGATTAGCGTTTTAAGGTTGGCGAAAAAAAAAAACATATGACTAGCGTTTTAAGACACATATTGAATATGAGTACTTCTCATTAAAGTATCCAGGTTGAATATTACTTGTGATTAGCGTTTTAAGACACTATCAGGTACTAAATATGGATATTTTTTTCAATAAGAATTTGAATATTAACTTATTATGTTACAAGGAATTAATCATATTTATCAGATATAACCCTTATTGATTCATTTCGCTCTGACATTGTCATTTTATTTTTGTTTCTTGTCGGGAAGGATATTTCTTTTTTGTGTGTGCATCCAGTATTATGACCAACTCCTTGAAGAATTACAAACCATACTAATCCATGAATCAAAACTATGAATTTCAGTTGAGTTAGAACGACTCCTAATCCAACCGCTTAGGAAGCACGTTTCTTCATGTTAGGGGCTCTTAAAATCTATTTCAGTCACATCAACACATGGCTTATTATTCTAAAGGTGCAAATGCCAGCTAAGCCCACGCATATACGCATATAAAATCCGAGCAAGCCCATGCACGTTGTTGCGGTCAAGAATTTTGCAGCCCAAACTGCTAAAGATGGGCTAACTGGCTGAATCAGCTGACCCCTAATTATTTTCTTAAAGTAAATTGTAAAATGTGTATCCGTAGTCACGATTCAAAAAAATAATAAATAAATAAATCTTAAGATATTAGTTCATTGAAAAAAAAAATGTAGGGACTAATCTGTGCGTTTCATTTTGAGTTTCATGTCCATAAGTAAAAAAATTTATTAAAAAAAAATTCCCTATTACAAAATTCATTGCCTAAAAATACATAAAACTTATACATATACCCAGGTGTATTTTTATTTAGAAACGACACCATTCACGTAAATATCTTTAATATTTGCATGGGATTAGATGATCTGGGCCTTTCATGCAATATTTCGATCCACCCAAAATGCCCTTACCAAGAATCCACTCACAAAATTTTCATAACTCAGTCGCTATTTTTTAACGCAGAAAAATATTAACCTTGAACGAAGCTTGATTCATAGATCATTATATGTGATTTATAAATAATGTATCTTAATAGCACTGCATCTTTAAATCATGAAAAATTTACTTTGGTTCAGGTTAATTAACTCATTAAATCAGTGAGTTAATCAAACGAAATTAAACAATTAAATCTTTATATATATATATATATATATATATATATATATATATAAGGTAAAACCCATGGATGGAAATTCGGCGGTTGACAAGTAATTGTCAAGAGACAAGAGACGGAGCCCCCGATGTTCCACTGATGCCCTCTACATAATTGCCTAAACAACTCATTGTCCCATGGGAGAAAAATATTGACCTGCCATTTTTGTCCTTCAACCGCTTGACGTTGGCGGGATACTACATTCCTTTGTGTGATAAACATCTGGTATTAAATAATAACATCATTTAATTTCAATTGAAGCAATATTATAAGGCTGGGATATTTTTATATTATGGTTTTCTTTTTCACTCACAGAAATTAATATCCAAAATAATAAAAGTGCACCTAACATTCTATTTTTTTAATGATACATCTACTATCATGATCTTATTTTTTGTAATGTATCCAGCATCCAGATCCTATTTTTTAGTTACATCTGATACCCTAATTTTTAAGATACTAAATATACTAAAAATAAAATTCAGGTGCAGAATACAGTAAAAAAAAAAGATTAAGTGTTAAATACACTATAAAAAAGATATATGCATGTGAGGGAAAAAAAAGGAGGGGTTGTTGGATGCACCTTTATCGTATCATTTAAGAGATATTCGAGTCCCTTTCATTTAATTTTGCTGTTGTTAAGAGTTCCGATCATTGTTTATTGAATGTAAACATGTAAATCTATTTTTATTTAAGATATTATATATATACACAAAATTAATAACTTGATTCTTGGAAGATAAGCTAAGTAAATTGCATTAAATTTTTTTATGTATCTTAATTGCATTTATATCCTTTAGATAAAAGCCAAATTATAATTAAAAGTGATTTTACAGTATACGAAGTAAATATATAATAAGAGTAAAACTATTTTTATTGTAAATTAAACACCCTTTAATTGTTCAACACTTGACATGCATATAATGGAAACTACTTTTTAAATTTATTCTCCATATATGCAATGCAACACTCGTAAGAGCAATAAAAAAAAATGTTGGAAGACTGGAACACGACAAAATGAGACAAAGCAGAGAAAACAAAATAAGATGCCCCGCCTCGTCCATATTCCAATGGCGACCGCACACCGATAACAACATGTTGATATAGATCGGATATTCCCTCTCAACTTTAACAAATAATAAACATCTTTGATACAGATTTAAAAAAATAGATAAAACATAAAAACTTAAATTGGTGGAAAATACAAGATTTCAACCTGTCTTGTTATATTTCAGGTGAAAATAAAAAGCCTATCCTATTATATCAACAGTGTACGTGGGAAAGCAACACCCACAAAGTCATCATACTAGCTTCCTATAACATGTTGAGGTGATAAAAAGATATAATGCTCTTCAAATTTTATCGGATATCAAGATTTAAAAAAAATTAGTCTTTTGATCCTATTGTCTTGATTTAATCGTAACCCATTCCCGCTTGTTAAATTTTGAATCAATAGACCCAAGTTCTTATAATTTTGACTCAATTTAAATTTGATTCCTAAATTTTAATTCACTGTGACTTAGTCTTATAGTTTCAAGCATCTAAGACTTTGGCTGTTAAATTTCATGAAAAATAAAAATTTTATTTTCTAAAATATAGAAAACTCTAAATGATTAATAAATTGAGTTGTATTAAGTTAAAATTTAGTTATTAAATTACAATAAAATTAATTTTCCCTTCCTTTTTAAATGAAGCTAAGGCAAGAATGGATAAAAAGACAAATGACCTTTTACTTGCCAACTAAGCGAAAGTAAAGGGATGAAGGAAAAGAGACCGACGTTCTGGGGCATCAAGAAAAGTCAAAGTTTCAAACTTGAAGAAGTGAACATGCATATAAGGATATGAAGGCAGCCCAGAATTAATGGCGCCACCGTTTCTCGTCCAGGCTCTGCCATGTCGGCTCCCTCCCTCAGTCCTCAGCATCAAGAGGGCGAGATTCAGTTCTCTCGCGACAACCACTTCGCTCTTCACGGCTTAATCACTCTGCTCACTGTCGTCCTCGTCTTCTTTCTCTTCATTGTCTTCATCATCATCATCCCTTGCTTGAAGCGTTCTCGTTCTGCTTCTTCCTCTGCTGCTGCCACTTCTGAACCAGAAGCACACGAAGAAGATGAAGATTCCAGAACTCCTTCAACACACAGAGTTGAAGAGAATCTCACTCAGACACAAACGAGTTTCATATCTAACAGTAGTAGCGAAGTTATTAGTGTGAAGTTTCCATTGTAAGAAAGTATTCTTTCTGTGTTTCTCGGGGCAGATTGTTGGCCGAGACTTGAGATTCATGGTGGACAATTTGGCAGTTGGAGATGAGAATAGATGTGATGGGCTTTAATTTCCGCGTCCTCTGCATCTAACCCATATCGGTAATTTGTGGTTATCATTGTTGTGTCCCGCGGGTCCCTTCTCATAAAGCTCCAAAAAGCAACAAGTGCAGCTAGTTCATTAAATCGCACAAAGGATCACATCATTGTATATTTACCTCTTAGCCATTGGATTGCTAGGTACTCTTTGATAAATTTTATGTACGCTTTTGCACTTTCTTTTGTGGGATTTTATATATAAATTTCAAACCCAAATATTTATACAAAATTTACAGGCAACACTATTATGTTCATGTGCAAAGTGATGTGGCAATTCCAATTGATATCTGAGAGATTGTACAGCATTTAATTGGCCCCTCAACACCTTAATTTTAGCAGGGACCTGTCCTGTTGAACAATCACCACAGGAAAGGAGATATTGCAAAGTAGTAATCTTTAATTTAGAGAGCAAAGTTGAAAAAGCAGAAGAACTGGAAATGATGACCTCAAGAATGCATCACAGCGTCCTTAAATAATACTCGTAGAAAATCTCTCCAAAAAAAAACTCATCGTCGCGGCGGGCTGTTTTTGTCTCCGAATACTGGTGGGAAATAAGATGAGGGCATGATCCAAAGCAGCAATAGGTAGAAGTCATTCTGGAATCTGGAAAATTCATTAGCCACTCATAATTAATTAGGGCTCCATCTATCCTTTCCCTAACTTCATCAATTCCTTTGCAAGTATTAGTCCATGGGAACCACTGTCCTTCATCTGGAACTTCCATTAATCACGCTAGCATTATTCGTAATGCATTCCAATAAAACCCACCGTTGGTGAAGCTTTGGAAAACCATAAACGCAAGAAACATAACAAGAACAACCGTCAAGAGATTCAATTTACCATAGAACAGTGGACTGCAAAGGCCCTGTCGAGATGATATTATTGATGGTGAAATCACATACAAGCACCAATCTGATTTAAGTTACAACATCTAGCCAAGACAAGCTACTAAATAATGCAGAGACTGCCATATGACATCTAACTAGAGCTAGATATGGAGAGGACTAATGCCTAAGATTATCTAACTTCATCATTACAATATGCAAGAAATCAGAAGATCATACTTCCCACCAATATGGAAGTGAGAGGAACTGTGAGGTTGTCATCAATCTCTGAGCTAATAGGAAGGGACTCAACCACTGTAGTCGCGATAGACACAATCAAAAACCTAGAATCATTCTCCAGCTCTGCTCAATATATCCGAATGAGGAAAAATAGTACATATACCTGTCAAAACTTCAATTATTAATATGAAGACAGACCAAGCAGGTTTTCAGTTGAGAGGAAAGTAAAGAGAGCAACATATGTCTGCAAAAGTTACCCAATAGATGCTAAGAATCCAGAAGATGCCATTGCAATTGAACCGGCCAACGACTTGTTTCCGTTGTAGGGTATCTTCTTACTGCCAAACCGCCTCCCAACAATGTCAGCCATACCTGAACAACATGTTAAGAATTATGCCAGGCATCGCCATTTTATAGAATTGAAGGAGTCCAGAGAAAAGAAAAGAATGTCCGGTCTGCTCCACCCTTTTTCTTTTCTTTCTCTTTCCTTATTCAAGTTTCCAGCGCAACTAAAACATTGCAAGATACAATCATGAGGACAGAAAATATAATTGGCTCTAGCAAAAGTACCATCTCCTGCACACAGATTGCATATTAGAGCAACGGATAAAGGGGAAGTTCTCCAGTACATCGCACAGGCAAAAGTAATAGTTGAGACATAATACAACGGTCCCTTCAGAAGCTCCCTGGTGCAGAGGAAAAACGGAGAAATGAATAGATCAAGGCGTATCAACAAATATTATTTTCATTCTCCACAGAGACAGACTTTAAGAGAACTCACAAGCCAAAAGCGTAACGCAGCTGCTAATCAAAATCATAACCTACTAATTCTTTTTTATTTAAAGCGAGCAATAATATAAGAATCCGCCTAAAAGGTCGTCATATCCATTCCTGACAGGCCTAAATTGACCAGCTTGATCACTTGACAGCAAGAGATTCTGCTGGATTGATTTGACAGTAAAATGGCTAATTATTACAAGTTTTAAAGATTTATATATAGTCTCACTGGCATTAATGTATACAACACTGAAACCTGTAATCTCCAAATCGGCTCATTGATTTTACAGTGGCTTCATCTTTCTGTATACCAAGTCCAATAAGAAGCATCCGAATTATATTGACTCCTGGAACGAAAGCAGCAAAAAGTGGTGCCTGACTCCCCGAACTGTAACAATAGAAGCAAGGACATTTGACAAGGAAAAGTGGGGCTTTGAAATTTTAATATACTCAGTATCTATAAATTTACCTGAATAGTGGCCAGCAGAGCATGAATGCCAGTCCAATGCTTATATGTACAAGTTTCCTATTCAATTTCTGAACACAAAGGAAATAACCGATGAGAAGTCTGCAATATAGAACAAGATAGGTATTAAGAAATAGAGGAAATTAGCACTGTTTGGATAACAACCATCAAAGTCAAACATTATATGAAAAACCATGCACCTGACTTTATCCTTGATAGATAGCATTTTGCACAACGCCACAATGAAAAAGAAATGCACTAGTTATTACTTCAGAAATGGAGAATACATTACAAATGGAGTCAAAACTAAAAATTTCTCGTTACAAATTAGCGCCATCGATGCTTCTCTTCCAGTGACAAGAAAATGACAACCTAATTATGAATCAGAAAATCTCCAAGACTCCAACTAAGTATAAACTGTAATAATAAATTACTGCTTAAGTTAAAATTTGACGCTGCTAGGAACATGTTCAGTCCTGTGTCACATTATGCATCACCATGACCATGACAGAAGCCTCTCGCCATCCCTGATATCTTCTTCAAGGAATGAAATTCGCGGTAATTCAAAGGATCTCAGTCCTACACGTCACTTCGATTCTCGTTCATAGATATAACAAAATGTAAAGCAAAGACTATTAGGAGAGTGAGGAATAAGAAGACCCGAGAATATCCTTGGTCCATCTTCAACCAGAATTATAACCGTGAAACGTAGAGGTCAAAGCATTCTCAGCAAAATACCCCCCATGAAAAGTCAACTACTTAAAGGGAACATAGAGAACTATACAGTCAACTAAGTACCTAAACAGACGATTAATTGCGAATTCTAAGCTGAAAGATGAGGGTAGAAATCAGACCTGGTCGAAGATGCCACGCTTTGCGGTCTCTTGCCATAACCTAAGCAAGGAAAGAGCGACGCCGAAGGAAATAGCCGTGGCGTAGACGTCAGAGACGGCGGGATTGTCGTGAAGCATAGAGCCCGGCGACAGGGGAGTCAAAATCCGACGAGAAAGCCTGGTGGGTGCTTCGGGTAAGGGAATGCTGAAACGGAAAGAATGGGAAGAACAGTTGGGTTTGACTTTGGAGAGCAATCCAGAGAAGGTCTGAGGGGTTGAGTCGTTTGACGACTGAGGTTGGGTACCAACTATAGCTTGCAGCAGAACATGGTAGGTGCTGACGCTCTTCAATGAGCTTTCAATTTCGAAAAGCTCGTGACCCACGAGCTTAGGCTCTGGACTTCCAATGAAATTACCAGTTTTGAAACTACAGCACATGGGGCACCCGATGATTTTAGTTTTTTTTTTTTTTGCCAATAATTTTAGGGGTTTGAGTCGTTTGACGACTGGAGGTTCGGCGAGGTACCAACTATAGCGTTTGCAGCAGAACATGGTAGGTGCTGACGCTCTTCAATGAGCTTTCATTTCGAAAAGCTCGTGACCCACGAGCTTAGGCTCTGGACTTCCAATGAAATTACCAGTTTTGAAACTACAGCACATGGGGCACCCAATGATATTTTAGTTTTTTTTTTTTTTTTGCCAATAATTTTATTTGGTCTCCCTCTGACACTGGTCCAAGTTTAATCAATAAAAAATATATTCATTGACCATGTTAATCCCTAAAATTTTACTTTATAAATATTTTATTTAAATCTGGTATTTATTATCTCAAATTGAATTTTAATTTTAAGTTAATTTCATGATTCGCAGATGAATATTTTCAGTATAATGTCTCATGGATAAAATTAATAAATTATTATCAATAACATATTTAAAAAGTCGTTATAAATGAAATAAAAAAACATATTATAAACTAAGAATTATGATGACAATGTATTATGTGATATCAGTATGAGTGGCGTGAAGTTAAGCTTTGAAGTTCTTATTTT
Organism: Neltuma alba; assembly: GCF_004799145.2. Classification (NCBI taxonomy): domain Eukaryota; kingdom Viridiplantae; phylum Streptophyta; class Magnoliopsida; order Fabales; family Fabaceae; genus Neltuma; species Neltuma alba. The sequence continues at coordinate 47,220 of NW_021634940.1, read as the reverse complement.
TCACTTCGTAAATGATATTAATTCTATTTGACGTTCCATGACATGTACTTTAGAAACAAGGAATAGCATTGATGATGGAGAATTCTTACACGCGTTTTTTGCACCATTTTATCTGCTCTGATCAATTGAATACAATAGGTTCACACATTTAAAAGAAATTCTTGTATGTAATTATAATTACTTTCATTCTAATTATAAAATTTTATTTGTAAATTATAAATGATGTCTTTGTATTAGGATAGAAGTGTACTCCCTCCCCCCGTTCCTTATTATAAGAGAATTTGATGCTTATGGCATTTCCTATATATAAAGAGACACTTACAAGTTTCTTTACTTTTTTTGTTGATTTACTATTTTACTCATATTTATTATCTCCAACTCACACTCTCTCTCCTTCCCACTTCTCTTTCTTTTAATAATTTAATTGTTCTCTCTCATGCTCTCTCTCCTTATTAATGAGGGCATTTTTGAAAAAAAAGGATACTTTTACACATTAATTGTTCTTAACTATTTTAACTTTTTTTTTATCAACGTACTTCGGTTATTTGTCTCTTATAATAAGGACCAGAGGTAGTATTAATTAAGAATAGCATTGATAAGGGAGAAATTTATGCATAGCACCACATCATTTCATGCCTGCATGTAAAATTTTAACAACTCAAACATTTTTGCACTATGACAGGCTTCTGTTTTTGGGCCAGAATATATAGGTCTCTTTATCCTCTCTTACTCCTTCCCTCTCCCAGTTATCTTTATTTTAATTTCCCGGACTTAAATAATTTTTATTGGGGGAAAGACACCGAGGGTAACCCCAAAATAAAAAAAAAATCTGTAGCCTCTATACCAAAAAAAAAAATCTATAACTAACGTTGGTTAGATCTAACAGAAGGGATTAATTTCCTACGATGTAGTGAACTAATATTCAAATTCATGTTGAGAGAAGTGCTCATATTTAGTACCTGACAATGTGTGACCATTATTTCATAATGATTATAATGACTTAAGGTTGTGTAATTATAAGGAAGACAAATTCAAAAGACATCTATTATGATAGAAAAGTTTGAAACCTGACTGATAAAAGTTGGCCATGGTAGAAAAGATAAAACTAGAGTGATAAAAGTCTATCATGGTTAAAAAATGTATACTTATTAACAAGCAAAAATAAAACTATTTTAAGACTAAGGTTAAAATGTAAATAGAATTTTAAGTAGTAAATTAGCAGAATTATTATGTAAATCAAGTATAGCCCTTTTTTAAAAAAAAAAAAAGAAGAAATGTCCTGGAGATATGGCAAAATTAAATATAAATGGGGGAAACATGTACCACACATGAAGAATACAACAGAGCCTTCAAACTCACTCTCAAGTGCCTTCCCTCATTTTGAACCTTTTCTCGAAAATGTTAAATTAAAAGGGTGAACACTAACGTCTCAGTAACCTAGAGTTTAATCATGCACATACAAACCTTTACACACAAGTAATTAATATCAGTGATATTAACAACTAATGAAGCAACTTAAATAATCATTTGCAAATGATATAATTAATTTCATGACAATCACAAGTAATCATGTTCACGTGTAATGGATGCTTCTTCTTTATTGCTCCGTCTAACCTTATTTTGTTGACTGGAACCATAGGATTATTCACAGTTTGGTCCACATACTGGACCAACCAGAGCTACTCCAGTACCTGGGATGTACCCGGTCAAAGGTATAAAACCCAAGCCTAAACGATGGCACCCCTCCTTAAACAGCAAAACCAGGAGGTGTTACTATCCCACATTCCCCCTCTACAAACATGGACAAGGAAGTATCAAGAAACGGGGCCCTAAAAAGGCCAACCACTTTGCACCAAGTAGAGGCAAACCACGTGGTCACATTTTATCATATATCAATACCATAAACTCCCAAATCGAGCCCCCTATGCATGTCATGAATATGTAACAGATCTAGCATATGCAAGCATGTTTAAAAGGAAATAAATCACTAAACATCTTCACAAATAACCAAAACATACTCATACTTAAAGGAGAATTCAAATAACATAGAAGATACTACAATTATATCCCTTCATCTTTTCAGTCTTATTTATTTATTTGTATCAAATAAGCCGATAGAGCTATATATCTATTACAGTCAATATAAATTTAATCATAGATAAAGATTGCACATAGATAAAAAAACCCCAAGTTACCTGGTTTCCTTTAGCTCTTTAGCGGTCAAACAATTGATTTCACACAATGAGGCTCTCAATGAGAATCTACAAGTCACCTATTTACAAAGAAATTAATTTAAAACTCAAAACTACTAGCTATTAATCTTAAGATAATTTTAAGATTATCCTAAAGCTATCCTAATATTTTGAAGTTACTTTAGAAGGTCCAGGAAATGTTATATTATCATAATGTAAATTCTATAAATCTTCTTTGCTTAAATCTATGTATTACATACATATTGTTAGAAGTTGGCCATATGCATAAAGATGGAAACACTTAGAATAAATTTTTGGGTTTCTTTTTTTTTTTTCAATTTATAAACAAAGCAATCTTTGATTCGTGTGTGTATATCATTTGAAATCAAAATAAGTATATGATCAATTTATTATAACTATTTTTTAAAATTAATTATATGAGGTATAAATCGTTCTTCCTACCTAAATCATGCCATGTATATATTTATATACGTATGTTATTAAGGAGATCAGTTTATAAGCTTTACAAATAAATAAAGGAGCACATTTGAAAAGCCTAATGGTAACCTTGTAGAAGAAATCATTAATTGGGGCTTGAAGTTAAATAAAGATAATTACTTTACAAGATGTGATGAAAGGAGTTTGTTCCGTGAAAATATAAAGAGAAAGATCAACATTCACAGGCCATGTTTTGTTTTGACATGATGGAGAGAAAATGATCATTTGAATATGCGTACACGCACACAAACATATACATATACACACATGTCTATATATTGCTTTCAGTTACAATAACACATATAAATTGTGCGGCTAAACTTTTAAAATATGAAAGTTAGTGTACCTGGATCAAGTAAACTTTATCATAAGATTTACACGAGTCTGAAGAAGGGAATGGAGATAGCGTGGTAGGAGAGGAATGAAAAGAAGGAAGAAGAGTTTATCAGTGTTTCAATCATATATTGATATAATTTTATTTAGCATTCAATATTTGATTGTTTCATAAATTAAACAAAATTTAAATGATTTCATTTTAAGAGTTATCCAAACTAAAATTTAAAATATGATTAGATAATTACTAAGAGGGCTCTATCATAGCTTTTGTTTCTTTGATAATCTTTAATATTGTTTAATTAATTATTATTTATCTCTAATAACAATAGATACTTAACTCATTTCTAGTAAATATAACGAAGCTAGGGTAGTACCAATAATATAATACCACACGCACACGGAGTATTTAATTTAGAAAGATATGTTACTTTATATTTATTTACATTTTTATAATATATTAATGTATAAAAATTAATTTTACAACATATAATTTTTCTCATCAATTTCGATATATCCTTCTTGTTGTCTATTTTATAGTTCAATCTTTAAGTCATAAAAAATTGGGACGTTATAATTCTCTCCTCACTGAAGGAATTTTGTCCCCAAAATTCAACATCTTAATCAATACCCAATAAGTGTTCTTCTTTCATCAATACTTAGTTATTTATTAAAAATACCTTGAATAGAATTGTTTTTAATAAAAAGATGTCTATACTTACCAACAACAAATCTGCAGCCTAAGCCTAAATGCTAAATGGCCACGGGCCTCAGAAGCCCGGAACGAAACCCCAGATCAACAAAACACTGGGCTTTTATTTGCTCAATAACTGGGCCCGAGAATGTCTCTAATTTACAGAGGAGCACACCCAACCTTCACAGCTGAATGATTCCCGCTTAATCTGCCCCATAAAATTAAGGTAATCGCTACCCTGTGCGTGTTTTTTTTCTATAATATTTAAATATTTTATCTGATTTTTGGGGCATCCAGTTTTTTTTCCTCCACTGAATAATCACAAGAAAAAGCTCTGAATGACGTGCGTTTCTCTGCAATATAATCCGCTTCAGGCCCATTTACAAGCGAGGATGGATGCTTCAAACGCCAATTGGGCCCTCCGAGGACCCTCACGTTTGTAACCTTCCGAACTAGTTGTTAAAAATTAATTATTAGTGAAAAATCGGCAACTATCCATTGAAGCAGAATCTGAAGCTATGTCCTGGTCCAAAGACCCAACTCGTCTAAAAATTTTTGTTAAAAAAAAAAAACTCATAATCTGTCAATAAAAATTGGTCCAGTTAATAAGAAGTTGACTCATAACTCATAAGATTATGAGTTCAAATCCGCTGTTGATATGATGATCTTATCAGTAAGCAATTTGTAAGTATTTTTATAAGCGTTCTTTGAGTCCAAAAACATATTCTAGTTGTGGCAGCCTAACTCACAGGAACTTTGTTCTGCAAGTACTTTACGAAAACAGGCTTTTAAAGTAGTAAGAATAATTTTTAACCTGCGTTTTTTCAAACTGATTTTTTCGCGGCTTTTAAGTTTTATGGATGAGTTTCATTTTCAAATAGTAATTTGTTCTGCCCAGAAATCAATTTAGTGAAAATTAGTTTACCAGAAGGACTTTTTGAGGTACCAAAATAGTATCAAGCAACCAAGAAAAATGGGAGGTGACAAGAAGATTTCTTGTCACGTTATATTACATAATTGAATAAAAGAAACTTGAAAATCAATCCCCAACATTAACCTTTTCTTTCTTTCTGTCACGGAGGAAAAGTTAAAAATAGAATCATTCTTGACTAATGCATGAAAATAACAGGGTGCTGTATCTTCCGCAAGAAATTATGAGAAAAGACGGGAGCATGATCTGCCAAATTATTCCCACGATAGTGTCATCCAGTGCACCCACCATGTGCGAGACATATAAATATATATATATATATATATATGTAGCTCCTTTGTATTTAACACCCACAGAGATTCTGGTAAAAAAAAAAAACACCCACAGAGATGAGTGAATTGTACTGTGCCGCATAGTCCGGCGTCGTAACGTGATTTCTAGTTTCTGTGCCTATTCTACGTACGAACTTAAGCCGTCCAATCATTATTTTTTAATTAATTTATATCCCTTCGATCCATCTCTGCCCTTCATCCCCCTGATCATAGTTATCTATAAGCGTGTGCGTGAGAGAGAGGGAGAGAGATAATTTCTGGGTCCCCTTTTTTTAATTTTAGTTTCGGTCCTAAGTGATTATAATAATAATTTAATGTATGTTCCAATTGGCGAGAACAATAGAATTATTCATGCACTTGTCGATTGCCAATTCGGCCTAACGTTTCAAAGCTTAAAGTTTATATTGTTACGAGTTCATGAGACCCACTATTTATATAGTACCATCATGAACTGATAACAAATGGGACTCTGTGTGCTTCGGTAGAAATCTATGTGTGATCTGACAAAGGGAAAGAAACTTTAGAATAAGAAAGATACTACTGATCATAGACATAAGAGTTAAATCGGGATTCTAAATATAAAATTTTAGTCTATTTTGTTTTTTAAATTTATAATGTGTTTTAAAAAATAGGAAGCATTACAATGAGGTTCTATATAAGAAAAAAATTACAAAACAAGTCTCAAAAATTATTATTCTCCATTCTAGAACTTGTTATTACAAGCTGCTCAAGTTGTTATTTAACCTTTTAGTAGTTATGGGACTTGGTTGTAATTCTCCCTAAAAAATATCTCTATTGATTGGTAAGTATTTCTACCTAAATTTAGTTCCAATATATATAATTAAATAAGCGTAATTTAGAAAAGTCAATACTAATTTGTTATAAATAATTAACTTAACTAATTCTTTTAATCTCTTTAAATTAGTTATTTAAATCTTATATTAAGGACTAGAAGTAGTATCATATTCAGTTGATCTGCTCATCATCTGAATAAGAAATTTATGTGTGATCTGACAAAGGGAAGGAAACTTCAGAATAAGAAAGATACTACCTCTAATCATAAATATGAGAGCTACTTTCGGGATTCTAAATATAAAATTTCAGTCTATTTTATTTTTAAAATTTATAATGTGTTTTAAAAAATATCTCTATTGATTAGTAGGTATTTCTATCTAAATTAAATTCTAATATATATGATTAAATAAGGACAAAGAATATTCAGGTCTTATATCAAGGACTAGAAGCAGTATCAGTTGATCTGCTTATCATCACCGTCCATAAAAAGCTCAAGGTAAAGAATATAATTTAGCTAGCTAGCTTTGTGTAGTGGTGGCAAAACTTGTCGGATTTACAGCCACACAGCAGCGATCTGAATACATTAATTGGCGGGTCATTAGATGCCTTCAATTAATATATATTGGTGAGTATGTAATCTGCTAGATTGGATTATGGGTAGGAGAAATAATCCTTTTTGGTGAGTTGGTGAAAATTATTATTGTTATTGTTGTTATTAGTGTGGTTGGAACCGCTAACAAACACGCCGTATGTATGGTCAAGAACACATTGGGATCACATATTCTTATAATATAGTACTACCTCCGGTCCTAATTATAAGACCCAGTTGACTTATTTGAGGAAATTAAGGAAGTAAGTTAAGTTAGTTATTTGTAATAAATAAGTGTTGTCATTTCTAAAATATCCTTGCTAATTAAGTGTATTGGCTAGAATTATCATTATTAGAAGGACTATCTTAGAAAAAAATGCATAAATATGAGAGAGAAAACGGATTGGGGTCTTATAATTAGGACCAAACAAAAAGTCAAACGGGGTCTTATATTAAGGACCGGAGGTAGTAATATTTTAAGGAATAAATTAGAAGATCGAGGATGTGAGTTTGAAATTTTTAATTAGCTATACATGTTTCCAATAGGTTTCCTTTTTTCAAGGATTAATTTGTTTCTAACCTTGCGGGCTAAAGCTGTTTTGACAATGACGCCCCCTTGATCAACTCGTTCATCAGCTCTTTCAACCAAGTTAATTAAGTAATCAAACTTTGACACTTAACCTCCATCTACTGGCTCTAATTATCAAAACCGCACTATTTAAATGTTTGACTCGTTTCATGAGTCCGAGTGACACAAAGCCCAGATTCTAGTTTATTATCGTATCAGTTGGAAAGATCTGTTTTTTTAAGAAACCCTTTCGGAAAGGAACTAGACATGTAGAAGCTCTAATAATTTACCGAGTAGATTAATTACTCTGTACGTTAGTACTGCACGAATCCGTGGGCCTCAGATCCTGGTATAAGTATTGGGAAAATTACAATCGTATATGTATATATGTGCTCCATGCTTCAATTATTATGAGAAGTCAAGAACTGTCGCAACAATATAGGTAACATATAAAACTGTTCGCTATCAAACAAAGCCACCAATATGGCGTATTCGCATATATTACTTTTAAAACTTCATTATTACTCAGAACTACCTGTAAACATTTCGAATCAGTGAAGAAGATGGACGATATCTACATATGAATGTGTGTGTATCTATATATTTGCTTGTTTTTATGTGTTCGCGAATATATATAATTTGCAGTATCTGTGGGCTGGGGGAGGATGGGAGTGACAGTGACGATAATGTTGATTTTCTGGCGCAAGATAATATATATTTGGAGCAACGAGCTCATAACATGGAGCTTATCCGTCAGGGTATTATTATATATACACAAAAACCAGTAAGTGCATGAACGTATAAATGAACCAACAAAAAACCCTAGGGAGATTCCAAATATATTTGAGCAGGCTCAAGTGGCCTCACATCTGTAAAGTGATTCTATATATACATATATATGACGAGGGTCTATCTGTGGTGTATATGACCCTACGAGATCTTATTTTAGTACATGAGACCTCATTTGAGTAGGCTCGAGTGACCTCCTCTGCAAAACTTTGGGCGCTCGTAGATATGGAATGTATCTTTCTCAGTATATATGAATATGAAAATGATGTGGAAATATGGGCCAAAAAAATAATATGGAAATACATGGAACGTGGCTCTGCGTATTGTTACAAGTTATTATCAAAGTTAAGTATGGACTGTGACAATTGACAGCTATGAAAACATTGGAAGTCTTTCTTTTGTTTGATTTGCGTTACCCTACTACGTTTTTTCTTATATCTATATATTTTAAGTAGGTTTAGCCATTAAATTAGGGTTTTATGTGTCGTCCACGATCTAAGTGTTTTCTTCGTATAGCAATTGATAAACGTCTTTTTGCTGCCCACGATAGGAGAAAAAAGGGAATAAGAAGGAAATATGAAGGGTCTAGCTCGGCTAGCAAAGTCTTTTTCTGCACGCACCACCGAAAGTCTGATCTGATTCCCATAACAAAAAACTGAGCACGCAAAGTTGCAGAATGAATAAATGAAATTAAATTGGCGTGGCTGTAAGATGAAGTCATAACTTGTAAGTGTCTTTGCCCTATATACCTAGCATTTGGCAGCTACGTACTTAGGGCGCACACGCCCACATCTAAGAGGGCTATATGCTCAGGTGGGGTTGGGCTTCAACCTTCATTTCAGTTATTCTAAAAGGCCGCGACATCGCGACAAAAACCAACTGCAAGATCAGTTTATGCTAGCCTATTAATAACTCTATGCTCAGTTTTTAGAACACGCGTCATCCTTTCACTCTTTCAAACGTTATTCATTAAACTAATTAGTGTCGCTTTTCCTTTGATAATTTGGTTTCTTTAATGATCCTGCTTTGTCTTGTAATCATAGTGCATGGAAATAATATATGGGAGGATATAAATAAGAGAGAACAGCTTTTGAAATTACAGATTGGCCGTACTGAAAAGGTGTTAGAGCTTGGGGTCCAATGTTACAACGAAGCGCAGCCGAACCTGGACGACCAAACACTCTGTAAAAGTACCCACCAATCAACCATAGCCGTTTTCTCGTCCTCACTTCACCACCTTTTCCCCCCCTCTCTTCTTCTTTTTCCATACGCTCAAATTAATGTGGGGACCATTTCACAGAGATTATATTACAGATAAGTTTAGCAGAGGGAAGAAAATATTACTTTATTATTGTGTTAATTATATTATATATATATTCTGGGAAACTGTTTCCGAGAATTCATCAGACGGTTGTTTGGTTAGCAGAAGAAAATTCAGAGAGGGTGGGGCTGTGGGCTCAAATAATGAACCTGTGGCATTTAGAGGAGGATGCATGTACTTAGAAGAACATGCAGAAAGTGGACCCCAAATCAGAATTGGCCTGGATACACATTTGACTCTATTATTGTAATGTTGTATACACACACATACACAACACTTTGAAGACTAAATGAGTTATCAGACTAGGTGCTCTCTGAGTGCCGTGTGTCGCTATGCCATTTGATGGGCTTCTCGTTAAATGTTAAATGAAGAAAAATGAAGGAAGTAATCAAGATGAAGATGAAGATTGGACAAAGATGCTCCCATATAGAAAAAGCAGGAAGGGGATTAAGAGGGCGCTTTTGGCAGTTTGCTTTTTGAGAATACTAATATAAAAGGGAGAAAAGGGAAAGATGGGACACAGCCGCACATGGGGTTTATGGTGGGATTTGGATTTTGAAGATTGAGAAATGGTTTGGTTTCTGAAACACATCAATATATTAACATTTTGTTTTGGTTGTTTCTTAGTCTTGCCTTTATATATTTGAAGATTCCTTTTCGCAAAGCATTCATATATTAAAAAAACATAGGTGGCCAGCCTAGCCTTGAGAGCTTCATATATACATGGCATGTCTGTTTCTAGCTAGTTCCTCGTTTTTGTGCTCAGAACTAAGAAATTTTACGGTTTCAGCGGAGTGGTACTGGTCAAGCCAATCATATATGGTAACTGAACTGTTTAAGCTTAAGACATTGTCCATTCGTTGCTCTACCGTTTTAATTAATTAATTAATTAATTGCGGTTTCATATGAGTTTACTTCATAAAACAACAAACAATCACCTTACGCTACTTGCCTGATTAATTAAAACTTATCTCTTCAATTAATCGGCAACGTTGTACTGGTCAGCGTCTTTTTTCTTTTCTTTTTTTTGGCTCCTACACCTAGCTGCATCGGGCCATTATATTTTATAGCAAAATTATACTCCTCCGAGTTTAGAGTATAAATTATGCCATCAGGTGAGTTTTATATTTAGAGCTGAAAGAGTATATAGTAATATAATGCTTTTCAAGTTTAGTTTATCTTTATAGAAATTAAAGAGCTTGTTTATTTCTTTAGACTCGTGACGTAGTTATGTTAGGAAAAATGATAAAAAAACTAGAAATTTGTAAATACTAAATAAAAAAATGTTAAAAATTTTTTTGTCATTTACAAATTCAGTGTTATCAAATCTAAATAAAGTGTTGTTATCAATAGTAATTTTTTTTTAACCATTCTCCCGTTACGTTACACTACTGTAACATTTGACAGATGTCTCTAAGAGACGTGTAATAGTGCTGGGAGATTATGGGGTCAATCCCGCGTGATCCAAGCGCACTTCCCCGGGGGATCATTACATATTGTACGGAGATTACAGGGAGATTGCTCGAAAATGACAAAGAAGTCACGGAAATATTATATAAAAATTACCTGCACAATCTTTGAAAAGTTTTACAGTATTTTACTTTTTAATTGATCTTAAATTTAAATATAAATCTGAATTTCAAATTATAAGGCCAAAATATAGATTAGTTCTTTAACTTTATATAAGGTTCAATTTGATCTTTTAACTTTAAAAAGCTTACATTTGGTCCTTTAATCCTAAAATCATTAAGCTTCAATGATTTTTTTTTTGGGTAATAATCATGAATATTTTGAAAATTAAACTTAATATGTTAGTATTTAAAAATATTTTATTAACATTTAATATCTTAATTTCATTATTTTTTAACAAATTTTTAGGATTAAATGACTAAAAATATATTTTTTAAAGTTAAGAGACTAAATTGAAATTTTGTACACAATTACAGGGTCAAATGTATCTTTTAGTCAAATTATAAATATAAATGATGATTTTTTTATAGAAAATTTTAAAAATTCTCCTTTACAGATTTTTTCGCCCCAAAAAAATGCCTGAGGACTTAGGTCTTTACGCGGATGCAATTTGTTTATAGCGTGTGCAACTATTTACCAGTTCTATATACAACTTTTTTTTTTTTTGGTAGAAAGTTCTATATACAACTTTAGTTATTATGCGTAAATGTATTACAGTTTATTGGAAAAAATATATTACACTTCATTGACAAAAAAATTATTACATTTTGTCTATAGTTAAATGAAAAAGGTTGCATCCGCTGAAGGTAGATTGCACCTGCGTATTTAATTTTGTAATGGGAATTTTTTTCCAACAATTTTTTCAAATCATAATTATTACTCCTCCGGTCCTTAATATAAGATCCATTTAACTAATTTGATTGGATTAAGGAAGTTAGGTAAGTTAGTTAATTATAAGAAATGTGGCACATTTTTCCTAAAATACTATAATCATCTTTCTTAATTATAGTTGATGGAGTATCCATAGGGGTAATTTAGAGAAAATTGATAAATATGATAAATAGGTCTTATATTTAGGACAAAAACCAATTCAATAATTAGGTCCTATATTAAGGACCGGAGGAGTATATCAGTATGGGATGCACTTTTTAAAAGGGCATTTAATTGAGGAAATATTTGAAAAAAGTTAATTATTATATACATTTAAGTTTTTTCTTGGTTTGCCAGTTAAAATAAACTGAACTTATATTTAGACGCGAAAAAAAAATATAATAACTATAATTATGCCTGTTTTGCTTACATGCGGATATCTGGAACAAGGATTATTTGTAGACTCATCCAGATCCAATGCCGTGTCAAAAAATTTCGCTCTAACACGAGCAACCGAAAAATCAGGCAGCACTCATGCCGTGTCGCTCTGATTGAACATGTTTATTATTTTCTTAATCCCGTGCGCATGAAAAATCAAGACTGATGGGGCGCTGAGTGACATCAAACACCTCTTTTTTAAGTGTTTCTAATTATAAAAGTTGTGAATTATGTTGAAATTTAATACATAACAGTGTTTCAAATCAAACTACTTCTATTAAGAGAATACATATTCCTGATACAAAATATGATAAAAGGGAGCTCTTGAAGCAATGAAGTGGATGACGTACTGGGTCAGAATATATACAGCCAAGTCTTTTTAAACGGGGTGTTTGCAATGCCTGAAAAGTATTTTTAACAAGTACTTTTGTTTTTTTAAATTGAAACAAATTATTTTATATATTTATTTCATGTATTATAAAATTATTTTTAAAATTATAGTTGAGTTTCTATTCAAACATTTTCTGAATTGGGATAACCCATAGGGGTTGAGTTTGACGAAACTAGTTTTTTATAAAATGATGAACTAAATTTTAAATTTTTTATGAGAATTAATAATTTCTTAAATATGATTATTTTTAATAAAAAGATACCTATGTCTAAAAAAATTAGATGGGATGATGAAATCATTAATTAGGAAAATTTTTAACATAACCAGAATTGGATTACGCGATCCCGCCAATGTTCTTTCTCCTTGTTGTTCTATCATCGTTTGTGAACTTGAATAGTACGTCAACTCTGGCCAAAAAGGGAATAGTACGTCAAGAAATCACTGGCACATGGCGCTCAGGGGCATTAGTTCGTAATTATCTGCGAAATCAAGGGCAGCTTCCCAAACTAGAGCATTATAAAATCCTAAACTCCAACAGGGAAGTAGAATGCAACGGCGAGTGCCACGCAAACAGGACCGCAAACAGAACCAGTGTGCGTCGTTTACCGGTCGTGATCTTCAATGGAAGCCGGGAAATGCAGCAAAATCCGGTGCATTGTCAGGCTGCGCCAGATGCTACGACGGTGGCGCAATAAGGCACGCATGTCCTCGGCGAACGGCGTTCCGTTGGATGTCCCGCCTGGCCACGTGGCGGTCCGGGTCGGCAGAGACTGTGTTAGGAGGCATGTGATGAAGGCCAGCTACCTGAACCACCCTTTCTTCAATAAGCTACTGAGTCAAGTGGAGGAGGAGTACGGATTCTCCAACACCGGACCGCTCTCCATTCCATGCGACGAAGAAACCTTCCAAGAAGTTCTCCGGTTTGTTTCCAGGGCTGACTCTGGCAAATCGGCCCGGTTCCGTAACCTCGACGAGTTTCACAGGTATTGCCATGAGGGTTTGAGGAACAACCTCGAAGTCTGGCAAGAATGTCGACCGCTGCTTCATGGGTTCACTTCTGCTCAATGATTCGAAAAGGGAAGGGTTCGATTCTGAGATCCATGGACTTCTTTCGCGAGGCGAATTTCGTGATCTGGAATTAGATCCAGTGAGTAGCAGGAGCTGAGCAAGCTTGTCAGGGCAAAGCAAAGCCGGTGCCGGCGGGTGGAACTGTGGGTTTTATGAGGGCCATCGGAGTTTCCGATTGCAAGCTCGTTCGAAATTTTTTCGGAACGGAACAACTGACAATGTTTGGAGATCCTCAGACCCATTGTCTTTGATCGGAATTCTTGTGGAGCCTCCCGCTCGCCAAGGAACTCGAGTGCTCGATTCACAATAGCTAATCACTGTAATGAGCCCCAGAACGGCGAGGAGATAAAGATTAAAGAGGCACGAGTTATCTTTACAACAGCTAATTCTCTGGGGCGAACATCAATGACGCTATTTTTGTAAATATCATTTTTTTTGGAGGAAATTTTATTGATGATGAGAATCAGTTAAACTGTAGATAAATTTGAATTTTCAAGTCTTTAAACCATGGGCAATGGCTTCATTTCAGTGGCTGTGTTCTTTTTACTATCTTTTCAGCCGTTCCAATAGTTAAAAGGCGGCGCCTTTCTTGAAAGCAAAACAGGGGAAGGCCTCCCATAGCTTTGTTACAGAGTGGTCTCTGTTTCCCCTGATTCCAGACTTCCAGATAGTTGATATGTGACAAATGACAATCTTCCAGCACACAAAGTAAAATGAAATTAAACTTTATTACTACGTCAATGGAGTCATTGCCAATTTGCAATTCGTTGCTGGATAATAGTTGCAACTAGAAAGTTATAGGCCAAGTGGTTCTGCCACCCTGAAAGATGTTAAAATATTTCTTGAAACAGAAATAACTGGGTTTGTCGATGGACTGATGGAGTCAAGAGTCACACGCAAGTTCGTGTGGTCCAGATGCAAATAGGTCCATACATGTTCGGCGGTTCGGTTAAAGTTGTGTTGTGATGAGATTGAGAATTTGAGATACTATTCCTTTTGTTTTGTTTTGTTTTTTTGGCGTCCGTCACAGTTCAGAAATCGTTAAATCAAATTCCAAAGCGGCAAATTCAACTAGCCTTTTTTGTTTTTTCACCAGCGCTAATTAATTTAACTAGGCTAAAGTCTGACAACTCACTTTATTTGTTAACCGAAGCCCAGATTTGAGGAAGGCTAAATTTAGGCCCGCGTTTGTACCTAACATAAAAAAGCCCAGAAAGGATAGCCAGCATATTTGGGCTTCACGGTAGGCTGTCTAAAGTATTACTCTGAGGTTCCAAGTTCAAATATTAATATTAACACCAAATTGAGTCTAGGAAAAAAAAAAAACTCTACAACGTGATAAATTAATATATAAATCCTCATTAAAAAATGTGCTGAGATTTGGTGCCTGATAACACCTCAAACAGAATTGTTTCTATAAAAACACATATGTGCGAAAAGAATATGTTAGGACCAGCAAGCAAAAGGATAGTGGTCCTTTATCCACGGAGACTAGTATCAAGCGGGTACGGCTAGCGGCTAAAGTCGGAGCTGTTTAATTCATGTGACAAAATAAATTGATCTCCCGGGGGAAAAAAAACAGAGAATGAAATTGATGTTAAAACTGAACAAAAAATTGGGTATTGAGCATTGCCCTTCTTTCTTTCTTTCTTTTTTCAGTTTTTACCTTGAATGCGCTTCCTGTTTGATACAAAACAAAGATGGAAATATAGGGAAGAAGATCAATGAATAGGTCTAGGAATAATTAAAATAAGTGTTTTTTTTATTTTACTAGACAACTTATCCTGTATGTTCATCGTATAACCTAAAATTACAAACAAGCAATTATATAATGCAAAGGAAAGAGGTGAGTGTGGGGCTTCAAGTGTTAAATGAAGCTGTGGGTGGTTAGGGACCAAACGCTGCAGAAAACCCCAATGACGGTATGGAGAACTGGGATTAGTCGTACATTTGCAGCTTTTTTGCTCCAACCATTTCTTTTTTCAAATGGTGGCATCACCATTTTCAAAGGCCATCACCAAATTGTCTCTAATCCAGCCATCAAATGGTCCACAGCGGTGGGGATAAAATTGGAATCAAATTAACTGTTTCTGCCAGCACTGAGAAAGAAAAGTCACACCATAACCAAAATGTGAAACTGAACCAATATGGAAGTTTAAAGTCGTGCATGTGAATGAAGATGGAAACGACTCTGCGTCCAACATTTCTTGCAGGGCCGGCCCACTACTACAGAGAAGTGGGCCTCACTGTACTTATCGCTAGAACACCGAGAAACTAACAATAATGAACCACGCTTTTTCTAGCTTTATTAGTACCCTGTAAAATAACGACTAAGTAAATGCACCCAACAAAAAACAAAAAAAGTCACCCACCAGGACCAGCTCTTATGATTTTTAGACTTTTAATGAGCTGGTCTTTGAGAATTAGATCTTTCTTTAAGTATATACTTGTAATATTAATGTTATTATTAAAAGACCAGTCTTACTTAGGGGAAGTATTACCCAGACAAGCAGATGAAGGGAAGGGTCACTAACCCTTTGTTTTGATCGGAAGAAAATTAAGGAGGGAAAAAAATACTAGAAGGGAAAACTCTCTAAAATATTACCTCCAGTTTTAATTATAAGACCTTATTTGTGGGCTATAAACGAGGTTTAATAATTAGGACAGGAGATAACAGTAAACTCCACGAGGTGTCACACACTAATGGATGGATTCCATTGCTTTTATGTCCTGTTATGCTTTTAACACCAAACTGATTTGTCATTGGCTCATGCACAGCTAAAATGTTGATAAGCAAAGGGAAATGGCAATAATTAGTATGTTCTTTTTTATTTTCTCAAACTTCCGAGCTCATAATCAGGGGTTTGGCCTCATTGTTGTTTGTCGTTTTCATGGCTGTAATGTAAGAATATCGGAGGGGGGAAAAAGAAGAACAAGGTAGCAGGCAGTGTCAACGTAAGAAAGTTAAAAGAGAAAATGATGATGATGATGAGGATATTTGTCATAATAAAAAGAGAGATTACATTGAAAACTAATTTAGAAAAAGTGGGGTGTGAAGCACTTTGAAAGCTAAAATGTTCTAAAAAACAGCAAAAGAATGACAAACAAGGACCATGATGGGTGCTGGATATTTGTTGTTGTAAATTACAGTAACCATAATAAATGTGGCCTTCCTTAACACGTTGCTTTCGAGGATATTTGTCTTGTAGTTTTGTCCCCCCAAAAAAATAACAGTGGAGTGGCTATTTTGGTGCTCTCTTAGCTGTTGATTTCGCCTATAATTGCGACTAATAATATTGCTTCTACATCCTAACTTGGAATGTAACATCGCCATCACAAACACAAAACTGCCATACCCAGCCAACGTTAATTGTTCCCTCCTATCCTTAATACACGATTTACTTAGCTAACTTGATTAGTTTAAGAAAATTAAATAAATTTAAAATCCTTATAAATGCCATATACAAAAGATAAAACGGATTTGAATTTTTTTTTTAAGGCTAACTACAACTCTTAACTAGCACTTACATTAAAGACAAAAAAAGATTAAATATAATTAAGAGGCCAAACATGCACGGAGAAATTACTTATTTTAAGTAAATATTATTCATCACAATATAAATTATTTGAATTTGTCATAACAAAAAAATACTTGTAATTCAACATCGAGAGAGAATCTGTAAATACCAAAAGGGGGGGGGGGGAAGACTAGCCTGTGACTACGTAATCTTTGAAGAATCTGTATATCTGTGACCACATGAGCTTGCTCTCAAACCTCTCAATTCACAAACATGAATTAAGATTGAAAAAGAAAATGAGGAGCACACATGAGAAAAGGGAGACAGATATGTATAAACAAAACAAAGTGAGGGGTAGATGACTTGTGAAAGGATCAAAGGCAAGATCGAATCCGATGAAATGGATAAAGAAAGCAATGAAGAAAGAGAAATCACTAACTTTGGCTATCATGATAGAAAGTGTAAATATATATATATATATATATATATATATATAGCGAAATGTGGTGTGTGGGGTCCTGGGAGCGTATGATCATTGTTTAAAATGCCATAATAATATACCCCCCCATTTTCACTTATATAAATAATAATATTTCGTACCAAGCAAGCAAAGGTTGAAATTTCCCCTCACCAAAAAGATTATTAACCACATTATTAATCCATACCCCTTCATTAAAAAAAAAAAAAACAGTTGCTTGCTTTTGCTGCATTCCATTAGATGTATTATCAAAACGCTATTTATAACCTTTAACCCAACTCTTAAAAAATAAATAAATAATCATTTTAAAATTATAAAATTAAATGAAAATATTCAGAAAAATAATAATAAATGATGAAGTCTTAAAAAAATAAAAATAAAATGTACAGAATATTCCTTAAATAATCTTCTTATTACTGGTAGCCTCTAAATCTTCTTACTGAGCTCTTTTTCTTCCCTTGTTTCCATCCGCCGCACACGCGTCTCAGTTCGCATCCTTCATCAAATATTAATATCGGTAACAATTAAGCATATAGACTTAGCATAGGGTTGGAGACACTACATACGGCGAGGTTAGGAGAAAATGAACCCAAATTTTGATCACACTGTCGCACTTATAGGATACAGTCATATTAATTAAATTACATTAAATTAAGTTAAATGCATATAAATTAAGCTGAACAACAGTGCACTGTTGTTATTATTGTGGAGGCACTATCACTACTTTTTACATGTGCGCGCATATAAGTCAGTGGTTGTCGACTTCACACATTCATGGCAATGGCATACGTGCGCCTCCTAATTAAAAAACTATGTGTAGTGAAGAATCTGTATATGGGGTACTCTTTGTCCAATTAATTTCGGAACAATTAATTAATTAATAATATAATTTGGACATACGAAGAAAAAGCATATGGTTGAAACTTATGCATGCGAAGAGCACAAAAATTTAGACCAAATAGTAAAAGAGCACCCACGTACGTTGTCGTTTCATCCGGATCATTCCCGGCTGGCTCTTTTGTCAGTGACTAATTAAGTGCTTTGGCAGCCTCCGCGTATGAAGCATCTTATGCTCTTCCTTTTTTTCTTTTTCTTTTTTTTTTTTGATCTTATTATTATATATTATTTTTGTCCTAAATATAAAAGCTAATTAACTAATTTGAATATATCAAGAAAATAAGTTAAGCTACTTATTTATAATAAATATATGTTATTTTTCTAAAATATTCTTACTAATTAAGTGTATTGGCTAGAATTACTATTATTAGAAGAACTACTTTAGAAAAAAAATTCATAAATATGAGAAACAAAGCAGATTAATTAGGATTAAAATAAAATTTAAATGAGGTTTTATATTAAGGACTGGAGGTGGTATAATGTATAATTTAATTTTTTTATTATATATATGTATTTTCTAGCATTGTTAAAGCCTGCGAAACAGAATGTGGAGGAATTTAGCCACCTGTAGTTTTATATACATAGATAGGATTCGCATAAATAGATAATATATATATATATAAATCTTTTAAACGATGGGATTACTTTAATAGTAATCCAAATGGGCTAAAAAAAAAAAGATTTGCATTATTATTTTTGTTTTTTCGGTTTGTATTTTCTTGTGTAGCCCCGTTAATAAATTAAATTATATTATTGCCGAAATGATGACTTTATAGCTCAAAACGACCTACTCAGTGTATGAAGACAGATATTTTTATGGTGTTCAGTGTTTTACTGTTTAAAAACGCATAAGAGTTGAAGAAAATGGAGGATAATTATGGGATGTAAATATGAGAAGACAATCTTTGATTGAGACAAATAGTGGGATTAGTTGAGGGTAATAATAGTTGTAAAGTGGTTGTTAAGCTGTCTATTGAATATGGAGGCACATCATTTGAGGTCCTATCATTTTAAGTTAGTTAGTAATTAGGACAATTCATGAATTGATTATATCTACAGTACACTGAGAAAAAAAAGATGTGCTTAAAGAATCAAAGTGTAAGGATAAATGTGTTGGAAGAAACTGCGTCCTCTTTTAGTGCGCTTTTCCAAATGAAAAGAAGAAAGAAGAAAGTTTTGAGAGATATGACAATGCTTAAAGGGTTTCATTTTTCAATCAACACTATGAAAACTGGACCCATTATTAAATGGACGACTCTAAGAACTTTGGTTTTCATTCCATAGCACTGCAAGATAAAATGCTTAAAGAAAATGATTGTCAAGAGTCACATGCACAGGAATGGATGGACAGAGTCAAGAGTGTTCGGGTTAGTTCTGCTCTAATCGACTTATCTTAATCCCGATCATTTTAGAATGGGATAAAAGTGAGACGGTACGAAACAAAATTGTTTCGAGACAAAACATGAGATATGGTTGCTCCATCTTGATCCCATGGCAAAATATTATCATTTTAAATTGTACAAGTTTATTTTATTTAGCATAATAATAATATAAATTTAATTTAATGATTTTATTTTTATAGTAAAAGAGTACAGTAACCCTAAATCCCTAATCTAGTCCAGCTCAGTGCTTCAAACGTTACTTTAATTACGTTATTTACAAGTTGTTATGTATGGATTATATGATATTTTGTTTAGTGGATATTCTGAATTTATCCATTTTCCTTGTCTTTCAAGATTATAGATTTTTTAAACCAAATTTTGATTATTGCCAATTTGTTTAGCCTTTTTTATCTTTTATCTTTTTCTTTTTCTTTTTTAACAAATTTCAATCAGAAGACTGAAAAAAAAAGACGAAAAATCCTATTTTATTCCAGTTATGTCATGTAACACCTCTAGATGGGGTGATTTCTCTATTTTTTTTATTATTTATTTGCTCAGAAATAAATATCTAGCATTTGATTATTTAAAATTAGTTACATACTACTAGTACTAATTTAATTTAAGGAGCAATTGTGAAGGCAACGATTCACCTTAATTCCAAAAATGTAACCACACATGTGAAAGTGGTCGATGATATGCCTAGTTCAAAAAACTCCTCTCCATCGTCAAGTTCAGGAACTGTGCCTCTGATGCTAATATTGCAACCAGTACTTTGTTCTTGACCAAAACTCCATACCCAATATTTGACGTAGCATCCCACCTTTTTTTTCTTTTGCCTTTTGTGATGTAGCATCCTACTTAATTCAGAAAATGTTTTGCTCCTTTTCACAGCCAAGTCCAAATTCTCTATAACTCAACACAACGTTTCTCCACAAAGAAAAAAACAAACACATTCCGCAAGAATTTGTTCTTTACCTATATATCCACATACACACAGATGCAACTTTTTAAAATCGAACAAATTTTGTCCGAACCAAGAAACTGACTATGTATTATTGAATGTAGCTAGGGAGGGGGGGGGGGGGGGGACCGTAATAAACAAGGGTTAGAACAGAAAGAATTTAAAAAATGTGATGGCTGGTAACTAATAATAACAAAAATAGTGACGTGCAAGTGGTATATATATTTAGAATAGAAATAAAAATTATGGTTGGTTGGTGACGATAAGGGTGAATGATAATTGTTTAAAGAGGGTAAGACTTGAGGGAGTTTCTGTGGGACAGGTGTCCCAAAGTTTCTGTTTTATTCATTTTGAGAAAACCCTGCAGAAAAAGACACAGGAGTGAGGTTTGCTGGGTACCAAGGCCTTAAATGAATGAATTTGGATTTATCCTTCGTTTGATCTGAATTTTCAACAGAGATGCAATAATTTAATTAGATTGCATAATCATGTGGGGTAAACTCGTATAATAGAGTAATTAAGTGAAGTAGGTGTAATTATTGAAACTTATATTGTGGTATTATGTATGAGGCTTATCTACTTAGGACTTATTTATGCAATTTTAAAGAATATATTGCCATCTGTGAGTAACTTACCACCTCCGGTCATAAATATAAGAGCTAGTTGACTAATTTGAGGAAATAAAAAAAATAAATTAAGTTAGTTATTTTTAATAAATAGGTGTTGTCTTTTTTAAAATATTCCTACTAATAAAGTATATTGGCAGAATTATCATTATTAGAAAAACTATATTGGAAAAAAATAAATTATTATGAAAGACAAAGTGGATTGAAGTTTTATATTTATGATCAAAATAAAAGTCATACTAAATCTTATTTTAAGAACTAAAAGTAGTATTATGTTATGATTTTTTTTTAAAACAAAAAAAGTTCTCTGTAAAACTTTAGAGGTTCAAACGGGCTCTTATCAGGTTACATGCGTAAGAAGCAAGACAAGTTTTCTAGGAATGGGTCAAAGTTCACCTTTTTTACTTTTAAGTTTACTGGAATTCTAAGCATAATCGAGTTAAAAAAGTGTAAATGTATTATGTATCTAAATTAATGAATAAAAAACAATATAATTTCTAAACTTTAAACTCTTGATAAATTATTAGTCATTGAGCTATTTTGAGTTAAAATTTAGAGATTAAATTAACAATCCATAGAAAGTTTGGAGTATCAAAATGATATATTTTTTCTAAAAAAAAAATAATAATTTTATATCACAGTCAAAACTGTTTCGCTTTCAGTTTTGAACATTAATTTTGTGCAAGGGAATTATGAACAAAATGAAAAATAAAAATAAGAAAGGACGTGACGCTCCTCTGTGGCTGGCTCTTTCTCTGCCGACGGGGGTCACTTTCGGATGAGCAGAGGCGTGTCTGTGAAGGCCCACCCTCCGTAGAGTGGGCTTACGTGGTCCCCTCTCCCTCTGAAGGGCCCACTGCTCCCATCCTACGTGTGCCTCCGTGGGGACCACTTCCCCTCCTTTTAACCTCGGATCCTCCTCTCTCCTTTTCTCCTTCCATCCCACTTTTTCTTTTCTTTTTCTAGTTTCACTAATTATATAGCAATACTTTTTTTTTTCTTTTTCCTAATTTCTGCTCCATCCCTTCTTTCTGTTTCTTTTTGATCCTTCCCTTGTTACAAATTCTAAACGCATCGGCTGTACTCTATTTGGTTTTATTTTCTTGGTTTATATGAACACAGTTGGTTTTGGAACATTTTTCATTTACTCAACTCCATGCTTAAACGGAAATTACCATTTATATTTCGTTGTGCACCATAAATTATTGCTGAGCCATTTCCCATCAAAGTTTAAAAAGAATGAGTGATGATTATAGAAAAATGAATTCCCATACGTCTTTGTAAACATTAACATAAATCATATATAACTGCATACTTATGGTAAAAACACAGTAAATATTCCATGCACAAGACACGATTTTTTAGTACTATAATAAGGTGTATATGCGTGAGAATCTAAATGGATTGATTAATATCAGTGTATATAAAATAAAATTAATCAATAATATCTCATATAATTGAGAAGCCTTTTTTCCCTCCTCAAATAATTGAAAAGTCACAAATAGTAGTAAATCACATTTTCAACTTTATGGACAGCAAAACGAAAATGTCGACCTCCTGAAAAATACTTGTGTGATCGTGTTCGTGTGAATATCTGAAGCTGACTCGAGTGATAGGGGTAAAGATAAAATGTGTGTTGATATCAGAAGTTTGAACCTTCCTATTATACCAAAAAAATAATAGAATTTATAAATTAATGTGTGTATTTTTTAAATATAAATAAAAGTTTGGAAATTTGTTGTGGGGGAAAAACCAGATTATTTTGCATATTTTAAAGAGAAAATTACAATAGGGTTAAAAAAAACATATTCATAAACGTGTCCCATAACAATTAAATATATTGTAATGACAAATTTCACAGTAAAAAAAATAATAAGTTTCACTTGCTTACTGGTCGTTGAAACTTTTTAATACTATCTCTGGTCTTAATTATAAAACCCAATTGACTAGTTTGGGGAGATTAATGAACTTAGTTAAGTTAGTTATTTGTAATGAACATAGATTGCTTTTTTTTTTCCTGAAATATCCTTACTAATCAAGTTTGTTATCTAGAACTATCATTATTAAAGGACTATCATTATTTAAGACCAAAATAAAAATAAAATAAAATCTTATGTTAAGGATCGGAGCTAGTAATTATTTTCTTTCTACGTCTATTTAAAATATTCCTCCGGTCCTTAATATAAGACCCATTTGACTAATTTGATTAGATTAAGGAAGTTAGGTAAGTTAGTTAATTATAAAAAATGTGATATGTTTTTCCTAAAACACCATGATCATCTTTCTTAATACCTTTCTCCCTCTTCTACTTAATTATGGTTTAGAGAATATTTATAGGGGTAATTTAGAGAAAATTGATAAATATGATAAATGGGTCTTATATTTAGGATCAAAACCAACTCAACAATTGGGTCCTATATTAAGGACCGGAGGAGTATGATTATTTTGGCGGGGCAAGAGCTGAGAAGCCAGGCCTCCGGAATATGTTGCGGAATGTGGTTAGATCCTAATCTGGTTATCCACCGAATCAATATGCAGCAGTATTATATTATCTCCATTTTTCGGAGCCACCAGCTGTATTACTCTACGCTCTATTCCCAGTTTCCCACAAGCTACTGGCTATTATTTTGAATGTCAGTAGTCTTGAGACTTGATAGAATCTCGTATATTTCATTGAATTGGTACTATAAATGATTTGATATGTAATATGTTTACACATTGATGCCTCAGGAGTCAATACGCAATGATACTAGGTTTTGAAAATAGTGTGGATGGATGATGAGGCGCCTCCATCCATTATGAATTTGAGAAGTGGGGGAAAAATGAGTAGCTGGGTAGAGTGTGAAATTGGGGACGATGGCCAGCAAATGTGCGTATTGGGAATTGGGAATGGTTAGCGTGGGAGAAAATAGAAGAACGCAGAACGAAGGGTGGGGTTGACTTTGTTGTCTTCCTGTTTTATGAACATTGAAGAGGACACGCGAGTTGGGCAATTAGTCTCATGACTCCTCCCACTGCCAAGTACTCCTTCGAATTCACATTATAAATTTTAAATAACTAATTCATAAATAATAAATAATTGGTTAATTTTAATTGAAAACAATAAATATTAAAAATATAATTTTATTTTTAAATTTATTTTTATAATAAATGAGAAAAATATAAAAAATGTAATAATAACAAAGTTAAAAAATACATTAAATGTTAAGATAAATTTAAATTGAAACTTATAAAATATATTATGCATATTCTCAAATTTAAAGTCTATAAATAAGACCGGAGGAAGTACCATGATACTGATAGGCAAAATCTGAACCATAAAAAATAGGGTTAATATCATATTTAATTCCTGAAATTTTATCTCAATTTGATTATGATTTCTGAAATTTAAAACCACCCATAGTTTTGGTCATTAAAACTTTGTTCCAAGGACCTATTCCATGAACAAAATTTTTTTAAGCGAGGTCAGGTTTTAGAAACCAAAAATATTAATTTCAAATTCATAGACTAAAAATAATATTAATCCCAAAAAAATTACATTTCCAACGATCAGATCTAAAATTTATAATTAATAGTTTTTAAATAAAAACTATTTTAAAAAAAGACAATTGAGATACTATTTTTATTTTAAATTGTATGCATAATAAAATAACTATCTTATACATAATTGCAAGCAAAAGAAATTAAATTTAAATAGTTAAAATATGATGTTTATCACTTTAATGATCACCACCGAAACCGAAACCGGCCACGCCTAAAGTGGAGGACTGAGGATGATGACTTATATGTTGCTTTGAGCCGCGAACTTCTCATGAAACCACTCTTCCCAATTTCCCATCACTCATCATACTTGCGTTTATACACCATGTGTCCCTCCCCCTATTTATTCCCCTCTTCCTTTTATTTCTTATTCACACACACACACACACACACACACACACACACACACACACACACAAAATATATCTGGTCTTTAAACATCTGGCTTACTTATTGCCCACATCCACCGATTTTCAATGTCTGTACGTGACACATTCAATTATTTGTTCCCCTTCCATCATTCCTATTCTTCCCATGTCCTCAGATTTTTCTTCCCTTGAAAGTGGCCTTACACCAAATATATGACCCAACCTCCCACCCATGGCGTTGTGAGTAATTGAGCATCGTTATCACATATTTTCTGAATATATATAATCACCTTTTTATTATTTCTCAGCACATACCTTTTTTAAAAAAAAATATTTTTCGGCATCTGGAAACTAAGATAAATAAAAAGATTTCGTACACACTTGGTTTTAATCAGACAAGGGTATGCTAGCTAGCGTGGCACTGAGTAATTTATTGACCATATTCAACTAAGACCCGTAGCAGCCAAGAATATGACTGCATATTATTCCTAAATTAAGGCCAAAGGCAGTGCGCTAAGCATGTTAGTGAGTCACATGCAATGCCTCTCATGCTTCAAATTTCAAAGCTTTAATAATCATTTTATTTAATACCAAACAAAGCTTTCGTGTGAAACTGGCGTATCAATGTGCGTGTATATCATTTTTATTTAATTCGATTATCCTGCTAGAAAGACAACCTTTAAAACTGGCTTAAGAACACTTTAGGTGAGAAAGGAAGAAATGGAAATATTTGAAATTAAAAATATGAGAAATGAGATTTTCTTAACATATGATATGGTGTGCCATTCTCACTTTACTTGGGAGGTGGAGTTTGGGAAACTTTTAAAAGCAATTTAAAAAAATATTTTTATTTAAGCTAAGACATAAGTCCTATGACATGTTTATCTCAAATATCGTAAAATTATTTTTAAAAGACTAATCCAGACTTTTTTTTTAAAAGATTTATTAGGAGTGCAATTTAGGGGGTGTTTGGGAAATCCAAAACCATAGTTTTAGAAGCACTTTTCCGCAAAACGAGGTAATCTCCTCCACATATTTACTTCGTAATCTTTAAAAACACTTCTGAAACTATGGTTTGATTTCTATCCAAACACCTTTTTAATTTGCATTGAGCGGAACATGATTCTAAGGACGGCAAAATTCTACCGTCAACAATTTAATACTGTTGTATTTCTAGAACCTGACGAATGACGAGACACCTAGTTAACATGGTACATATGAGAAACGAGATTTGATTTCAGAGATAGCTAACAGCTAGCTAGCGGGAGTGCGCTGGTAAATGGCCAACTCATGCACGATGCGGCTGAGCCACACACCCCAATCTCATGAGCTGTAGCGACTACTAGGGCACTCACTCAACTCGGTGGTCCCCGCCTTCCTTTTATTTCGAAGCACCCCTTAAAACATAATAATTACTTCCAAGAAAAATTAAGGATTAAAATTTTCCAAATTGGTTCAGTTTATCATCACCCTTACTTTTAAAAGTTGTGATTGAGACTCCTTAAAATTGTTAATTTTATCACCTCAAGTTGTAAAACCCAGGTCCTTAGAAAATGAAATGACCAACTTGCAATTTGATAAACAAATTTTGACTTCAAAAAAATAAAATAAAATAAAGGCAGTGTCATTAAAAAAAGAAGTTAATTATTCAAAAGAATTGTCTTATATTCAGGTCTTTTTAGTCATATTTTTCCTTCATAAATCTATAGTTGTCCGTACATATTTTCTGTAATGGTGTCTTTATTTATATCTTCATTGGAACATTTTTAATCAAGACAAAATATTCAATTTAATTGACAATTATATGCTGATTATGTTTTGATTAAAAGATCTTGTACTACAATTACATATATATGCAAGAACTCGCCTTTTTGTGGAGATCTCGTACAGCTAAAATGCGTGCCAATCCCCCAAATCCTTCTTTGCTTCGTCTACAAGCCTACACCTTCCTCTTCTTCTATACCTTTTATCACTCGAAGATGTTTTATATTTTTATAATCTAATTTTAATTTTTTATTTTCAGCTTTTTGCAAGTTCAATACCAAACTGAATTTTATAATTTCTAGGCTCGAGACTCCATTTCAGTAAGATGTGTACTTAGTACTTGTATAATTTAAGAGTTTAAATTTACGAGAATGTTTCTTTCATTTTAAAAAGAAACTAAAGAACAAAAGATGTATAGAGATAATTGTATTTTCATTCATTGTGTTTGAAAAATATAAATTGATAGCTTTTTGGCCTTTTGGAGCTCTTACAACGTCTACCCTTTTTAAGAGGCTCCTGACTTCGGATGCCACTGCTTAACCACTACTCACCTCCTCCTCCACCATCTCCGTCTCCGACTCCGTCTCTGTCTCTCGGAAACCTCACCGCCCAATCCTTCAAAGCACGGCCATTGTCGCTGTAGCTTCTTCTCTCGCATTCTCTCTCACTTTCTCTTCACTCCCGTCTTTTCTCCGGTAAGAAGCTTTTCATTCTCCATATTCTCTCTTTCTGCTCCTTCTCTTTCAGTTCATCGCTCAGTAATGTGTTTTACTTCTCCTTTTTTTCATTGATTTTTTTTCCGATCGTTATCTTTTCACACTTCTTCCTTCCGTTCTCGGTACTGTTGTAGCTTTTTCCGCTGACACTTCGTCTTGTATCTCTTTTTTGTTTTACCTTTTGTTTCCTCTGACTCTTCCTCATTGTTTGTTTCCCTTAAATTTTGTAATTTTGTCGGTGAGTTTCTGTTCCGGCGGCTTTCGATGCTTCCTGCCATTTCTCTCCTCTTTCAATGACGAATAAATCATTGATGCTCCAAATTGCGCATTATTTGCCTACAGTTGATAAAATTTATCATCAGATTTTAGATTTTTCAGTGCCTTCTCTTACCGATGATTTTTCTGTTCATATGTGTACTTGTGTCAGCGCTCTTGCGCCATAAACAGTTTTCCCCATTTACTCCTACTTCTGAAGTCTTTCATTAATTTGGATCTAATTTGAGCGATAAAAACGGTTCATTATGAATATTCATAAGACTCTTTCATATTTATTTCTTCACAACTCATAGTGTACGGTTATAGCATTGGTTCCTGTACTTCTAGGATCAGAGGCCATTCATTAATAGGAGATCTTCTTAGTGATTAGATCTTCAAGATCGTTGTGAAAACATCATCCCTCACTGCGTCTTTACTTGATAGCAACTCGCGAAGATAATAATTTGAACGCCAATCGCTCTGAACTATGAGCAATTCGGGAATAGATTTATGGTGCCGTACTGACGGATGAGAATGATGACCATTGCCATTTTTGAAGGTGGTGGTGTTGCGCTGGGGAACGGCAAAACTACCACAGTCGTCTTGCGCTACTTAATTTAGTAGTTATACTTACCCTATAAATATGTTACTTGTCAGAACTAATCCGTTAAGCAGAATGCCATATGCTGTGTTGCGTGACTTACGTTGTTGAAAATCTCGTAGTTATTCTTTTAGCTGAAGATTCGAACTGGGACCTGTGTTACCATTCAATCTAATAATTGTGGGAGGCATTTGTTAGAAAGAATAAACAGAACTTTACACATGATGGCAAGACAGTAGCGTTTTGTGAGATAGTGAAATTATTTGTAAGTTGGTTGCACGATTTATTTCAGTGCTTTTCCTGTCATGATAATTTGGCGGTGCTTGAGAACCCTCTTAACCGTTTGATTAAATATTTCGTCTTACATGGTCCTTGTAGATTCAGATGGACCGTCGCTGGCCCTGGAAGAAAAAATCTTCGGATAAGACGGTGCTTGAGAAGGCAGCTGCTGCCTTGGACTCTGCTGGTGCTGGTGCTGCTGCTCAGGGCAGTCAGGTAGTACTTGAGAAAATTTGTTTACAGAGTATTTCTCACGTAGCTGTGATTGAGTCATTCATAATTTCGTTTTCTACCGATGACTTGGCCTTTCAGCTATCGTTCACATTTTCATACCTCAAGTTTCCTATTCTTTGGTGCTCATATTTTGTAATTTTAACTCGTTTAATTTCAGTACATCATGCAGGATCTTAGACTTCGTGCCTCTGTTTTAACCATAATATGTGCATTCAGGCTGCATCACGTTTATTTGTTTCAATGTTTGTACTTTCACTGTTTAGACTGGGGTTCTTCTGTTGTAATGTCTGTCTCTTCAGTCCTGACGCTTTGAATGATGATTTTGCAGTAGTCTCAACTTTGTTGGTTTTGCTAACTCAATTATACAATGTGATTGATTTACAGTTTTCTTTTCTTTTTCGTTCTTCATTGCCTTCTCTTACAGAATCAGGATAATTACAAGAAGCCAAACTATGTGCAAATTTCTGTGGAGTCATATTCACATCTGACTAGCTTGGAGGACCAAGTGAAGACATTTGAGGAAAAAGTTCAGACACTGGAAGATGAGGTCAAAGAATTGAATGAAAAGCTGTCGGTGGCAAATTCAGAGATAACTACCAAGGAAAGCTTAGTAAAACAACATGCTAAAGTAGCCGAAGAAGCTGTCTCAGGTACACATATACTGCTTGGATGAAGTGATACCTATAAAATATTATGATGCCGGTCGGCCTTCAAAGCAAGAACCTTTTGTTGTTCTTGGATTTAGAGTTCAATTGAAACTTCTATTTTGCAGGCTGGGAAAAGGCAGAAGCAGAAGCTTTGGCATTGAAGAATCATCTAGAATCTGTCACACTTTCAAAGCTCACGGCTGAGGATCGGGCATCACATTTAGATGGTGCTCTTAAAGAGTGCATGCGACAGATAAGAAACCTGAAGGAAGAACATGAGCAGAAAATACAGGAAGTTGCTCTCACTAAAACCAAGCAGTTAGATAAAATTAAGGGTGAGCTTGACGCAAAGATAGTTAACTTAGAACAGGAACTTCTTAGGTCTGCTGCTGAAAATGGGGCTCTTTCAAGGTCTTTACAGGAGCGCTCAAACATGCTAATCAAAATTAGTGAAGAGAAGGCTCAGGCTGAAGCTGATATTGAGCTTTTGAAGGGAAACATAGAATCATGTGAAAGGGAAATCAATTCACTTAAGTATGAACTTCATGTCGTTTCTAAGGAGCTGGAAATTCGTAATGAAGAAAAGAACATGAGTATGAGGTCTGCAGAAGCTGCTAACAGGCAGCATGCAGAGGGTGTTAAAAAAATTGCAAAGTTAGAGGCTGAGTGCCAAAGATTACGAGGTCTGGTGCGGAAAAAGTTACCTGGTCCTGCTGCACTTGCACAAATGAAGCTGGAAGTTGAAAATCTTGGCCGAGACTTTGGAGAAACTCGATCAAGGAGGTCTTCTGTTAAGCCTGCTAGTCCTCATTTGTCCCCATCACCTGATTTCTCCCTAGAGAGTATTCAGAAATTTCAAAAGGAGAATGAATTTCTTACAGATCGTTTATTGGCAATGGAAGAAGAAACAAAGATGCTCAAAGAAGCTTTGGCAAAGCGTAACAGTGAATTGCAGGCCTCAAGGAGCATGTGCGCTAAAACTCTGAGCAAACTCCAAAGTTTGGAAGCACAAATTCAGCCAATTGACCAGCATAAAGGATCTCCAAAGTCCATCATTCAGATAACCCATGAAAGTGTTTGTGGTCAAAATGCAAGCCATGCACCAAGCTTAACCTCCATGTCTGAAGATGGAAATGATGATGTTGGAAAATGTGCTGAGTCTTGGTCTACAGCATCGATCTCGGAGTTATCCCAGTCCCAAAAGGAAAAGAATATTGAGAAATCAAGCATATCTGAGGCCACTAGTAAGTTGGAACTGATGGATGACTTTCTGGAGGTGGAGAAGTTGGCCTGCCTATCAAATGATTCCAATGGCTCTATTTCAATGTCCTCAAGCAATACAACTGAAATTGTGATCAACCACGTATCAGAAGTCAGTACTTGCATAAATGGTTCCTCTGAAAAGCAGAGTGATTTGAATCCGTTACCCAATCTAGTGTCTTCTGGTGAAGTGTTGTCAGCCCCTGATCTCCAATCTGATGTTAATTACTTGTCACAGACAGAGCTTCGATCAAGAATTTGGGGGGTCTTTGAGTCCATGTCTAGCGATTCTGATATAGGAAATATCCTTGAAAACATAAAACATATTTTGGAAGATGCACGTGATGCTTCCAACAACCATTCTGTTGAATGTATACCCCAGGATGTCCATCCTTCTGATGCTACACGTGATAGGGAGGCTAACCCGGAAGATGTTGGCTCACATCTTGAAAAGAAATCCATTTCATCGAAGCAAACAATAGAACATGTGCAGATGACTGCAGACTTGGAAGCTGCCATTTCTCATATTCACCACTTCGTGCTGTTCCTAGGCAGAGAAGCAATGTCAGTTCATGACATTTCTGCTGATGGAGGAGTAAAGCTAAAGATCGAGGAATTTTCTCACACCTTTAATAAAGTCATATGCAAAGAAGCGACTTTGCAGCAGTTTGTTTTTGATTTGTCATATGTATTAGCTAAGGCAAGTGAATTCAGATTTAATGTCCTCGGCTATAAGGGTACAGAAGCTGAAACTAACAGTCCTGATTGCATTGACAAGATTGCTTTGCCAGAAAATAAGTTAGATCAAAACAGTCTGTCAGGAGAACGATATCCAAATGGCTGTTCCCATATTCTTAATCCTTGTGCTGATCCTCAGGTACCTGATGATGGAAATTTGATCTCTTCCTATGAAGCCAATGGTACTTCACGCCAATTCTCAGTGGATAAGTTTGAAGAATTGAAATTAGAGAAAGAGAAGACAGCAATGGATCTGGCAAGATGCACCGAAACTCTTGAATCGACGAAGTCTCAATTACAAGAGACTGAGCAACTTTTGGCAGAAGTGAAATCACAATTGGCTTCTTCTCAAAGATCTAACAGCTTGTCTGAGACACAGCTGAAATGCATGGCGGAGTCATACAGGACCCTTGAAACACGTGCACAGGAGTTAGAAACTGAGCTGAATCTTCTGCGAGTTAAGACAGAAACTCTGGAGAATGAACTTCAAGATGAAAAGAGGGGTCGTGAAGATGCTGTGGCTAAGTGTAAGGACCTAGAAGAGCAATTGCAAAGGTTAGATGTCCGTCTGATATCATACTGGTGTGACTGCTGATTGTGGACCATATACATATTCTGCCTAATCCCATGTGCTCGCTGTTGTTCATAGTAGTCGTGCTTATTTTGGTCCTTAGCAGGCCATTTGAGATGGAAAGTTGGATTTTATTTTTTGATTGCTTGACTATGTTGACACACAACTATACAGTTTTTATTATTTTGTCGTAACCTCTTGGGCTAGTTCTGTTTCTCACTCCCGTGTCACTGTGTTAGGTACGAGAGCTCAGCAGCTGATGATGACGTCAAGACTAAGAAGGTAAGGTTTTAACTGAATTTTAACTGTTGACTGCGATGCTAGATTTAGTGTGCTATATTGCATATATGTAAGTTTAAATTAAATGCTTTTTGACCCCAAAAACAAAAAATGAAATACTTCATTAATCTCAGGAGAAAGATTTGGCAGCTGCGGCGGAAAAGCTAGCCGAGTGTCAGGAAACAATATTTCTTCTTGGCAAGCAGCTAAAATCTCTACGCCCTCAAACAGAGCAGGGCGGATCTCCTTACAGCGAGAGAAGTTCAAAGGTTGATGAAGGGCTTATAGAGGAGGAGCCTACTATTAGTAACCCAAATTTGCAGGAGCTAGATGAGATGGACAGTGCCAGTTCGGCATTTGTGCAAAGATTGGGTCCAGAGTCCCCCTCGTATTTCTCCAACGGCCTTTGTCCATCTGACAATGAAGCAAACCTTGCCACCATATCTCCAGCAAAGAATCCAAGACACAGGCCTACTAAATCAGCCTCCTCCTCCGTTTCTTCGGCACCAACGCCGGAGAAACTTGCACATTCGCGAGGATTTAGTAGATTCTTTTCATCAAAAGGGAAAAATGGGCGCTAAGCCCGAACCAAGCTTGTTTGTATTTGACGACACCTCATCTTGAGGTGATTTGCAAACATCAGCGCTTTGCCCCCATTCATGATTTTACATAATGAATCTTGCGTGGTTAAGAGGAGAATCCCATGAATGTCAGGTGATTTTTGTATCCAATGGTTGTATATGATAACTATATGTTTCTTCTATAAACGTTATTTCCCCCTCCCTCGGGTTCTGTGATTTGACAACGATGACATGGTCTCTCAACTACGACAGAATATATTGAATAGACTATATTTTTCATATATTTATACCTTAATACTATTTGGGCACCAGCCAGCAAGTCCACCGCGGGTTTGAGATTTTTAAAGTTGCTAGGGTGCAGGGCTTGGGTGAAATATCAGCATTGATATGTGATCCAGTTTCCTATTGTGAGTCGAGTTAACCACACTGGCCTGCCTCGCCTTTCTTCTTGTGACTCATTTCAGCAGTTAGGGGGCCTTCTAGCTACAACACATGGTGTTACCGTATATCACGAGATAAACCAATTGACATTGAAATGCTGAGTGTAGAACCTACATTGGAAGTAAATGGACATTCTGTTTTTCTTTCCATATGAATCACCATGAAACATGAAATACGATCCAGCCAACCCACGTGGGAGTAGACCATATTCTCCCTGTGAAGGTCAAACATGGGGCTCCTGCGGGCAAAGCTTCACGTAGTCGTGGAATCACAATTTGCAATCTCATTCAACAATTCACAGCTTTGTGTGCCTCAGAGAGAGAGAGAGAGAGAGATCATGTATGTTTGAGCAAGATCCACCCGGCAGCTATCACCGAGAATCACAGGGCACCCTTCATTTGAGTACGATCCATCGAATAAATATCAGATCAAGTAACAATCTTATATTTAAAAAGTCCACATATATTTAAAAAGTCTAAAGACGTTCATTTATTTTCGCCCCCCTCCCCACCCCCTGGTGCACATGTCTGCGAAGGAGCTGGCCACAAATTGAAGTTTGGTGAAAAATCAAGGATCCACGTTATCATGGATACGTAGATATACATTTGACCAACCATGCACGAACGGCAACCGCAACCTAAATTGCTTTCATTATTATCAACAACAACAACAGGGTTTTATAACTATAATAAGAGGGTTTCGGAGGGACCATATACATGTATATAAGATCATTAAGTGACAATCCGAAGGAAGAAGGTTTCTAAGAATTTGTTTAGAGTATGAAAGGGGACATATTAGAAGAAGCGTGGGATGAGCGACATGTCCCAAGGTTGGTACTATTACGCATGTGAACAATGGTGAGAGTCAGAGAGAGTGGTCCTTCATTTGTCCTTTTTGTCCCTTCTCCTCCAAGCCAAACCCAGCTCGCACTGTCATAACACAAACCTCAATCAATCTAATAACTACCAATTAATTAAGAACAACGGCCTGCATAACTTCTCTGATCACTATTACGGAAGCATGTCCTTAATCATATCACTATGTACGATACCCAACATTTATGCCTCCTCTCTTCCTTATTATGACGCCATGATTCAGTTTGACAACAATATAATTCATATTCTATAATAATGTCAGTTTAAATTTTACTGTTAGTATGAAAATCTCATTGAAAGATAGTTTGTAAACATTTTACGGGCAAATCTTTGAGTAATAAAATCTATTTTTTCTTATGTGACTATCTTGTATTCAATATTATTATGTCAAATTTTAATGATTATAATAAACTAGCTATTATCTAAGAAGTAATAGCATGCCAACTTGTTGTAATTAAACAACGCTAAAAGTTTTTTTAAAAAAATTAAGTACTATATTTTTACGGTATGTTTAAAGTGAAGCTGAAGTTTAAAACTTGAGTTGCAGTTAAATGGGGTGTGGTAGTTTTCAGTTTGCACATGAAGAAGATTCCTTGACGATAAGTGGCGAGTGGCGAGTGGTGAGTGGTGACTGGACGCTGCACTCTCCTTTCCTCTGTTGCGACTTGCGACTGCTTTTGTGACAGCTTCCAACTGCCCAACGACTGTGCCTTTAACCAGACCCAACGCTTTTCCCTTTTCCTTTATTCCATCCACGGATGCCATACAGTAAAATAAGTACGGTTTTAATTCTTGATATAAAAACTAACGGATTAATTTAAGTAGATAAAAAAACTAATTAAGTTAGTTATTTATAATAAATATATATTTTTTCTAAAATATTATTGCTAAATAAGTGTCTTAATTAGAATTATCATTATAAGGTCTGCCTTAAGAATAAATAAATAAATATGAGAGACAAAGTGGATTGAAGTCTTATAGTTAGGATAAAAATAAAACTCAAATGAATTCTTACATTAATTATCAGATATAATATTAAGTATTTTATATGGTTTACATTAAGTTTTCTAATCACACAGAATTATATATTCTACCTTTTTTTTATATATGAAGTTATGAACTTATAATTAACTAATAATAATCCAAAAAGAGGATCGACGGCACGATCAGATCATTTGTGATTAAAAAAATTTAACATAATAAATATAAGAATACAAGTATTATCTAATAAAATAACATTATATTAAAAAAAATTTCTATACCTGATGACAACATCATTCACATTCTCCAATATTAGAGTTTTGAATCCTTCTATGCATGCAAAAACCTTAGTAATGATTAATTTATAAGCACATTTTTATAAGAGTTTTATAAGTTGTAAAGCTTAATTTGATCTTACTATACCTTGAAGATTTAATTTATTTAAATTTTTATTAAAGAATAATAAAATGTTGACAGAGAAGAAAAGAAGATGTAAAGCCCACATGCTTTCTTCCCAAGCGTTGGGATGGAGAAATTCTTACGAGAAAAATATACCTTTTCAGGTCCCAAAATGGAGAAAATGAAGCAAAATATAGAACCACATTTTTCTACAAGGCCTCATTACTTGATTCATCAAAACATAAGGAAAAATTTTCTCTTATTCCTTCTATTTTTTTTCCTTCTCTAATTTCCTCCCATTTTTTCCCCCCTCTAACGTCTCCTCCAACTACAGCATTAAAAGTTTGTGCTTTTCAAAAATGAAAGATTAAAAATGAATTAAATAATGCGCCATTTATAAACAAGCAAAAAAAATACAATGGGATTGCATTGCAGTCACAACTATAGTTGCTTTCGAATATCTTTACAATTTATTACTCCTTCCGTCCTAAATGTCCTGAATGTCTTATTTAGATGTTTTAAATATAAAACTCATTCTGTAATGTAATAATATTTCCAAACACTGATGGCAAAATACACTTCCATTTTAAATTGCAAAACTTGAATGAGACAAATTTTCATTGCATTATTTATCTTTCTATTTCCTTTAAACTTCGCCATTACGGGTTATGTTGTTTCGTACTTTCTTTTTCCTCAGAACATATCCTAAAATTTACAACCAAACACCGAACTGTCCATGGATAAACATAGCTTCCAGATATTTCGACACCAAGTAGATAGATAGAGAGAGAGAGAAGGGGATATATATGCATAAAACCCCAAATACGCTTTGAAATTAGTGTCTCCGACAGGTTACAATGGACGATCCTTCAACCCCTGTGGGAGAAATATCGCATTAATTGATTCTACCAACATTTACAGACATGCCTTTCTCAGGCTTCCTAATTCTAAACTAGAACCATGAAAATGGAGGAAACCAAACTAGGGAAGCAGATAAACGGAGAATTAACCAGCTTCATCTATGTGGCTGTTTTCTCCCCAGAAAAAATAAGGAAAAGAAAAGCAGCAGAGAGAACGGGGTTGTCTTTTTGATGTCTAACTTCATCCTCGGAGCATCGAAGCTATAAGAGACTCAAAAACATGTTGTTGGCAAGGAATAGTGAGACCTCTTTGATTGCAGAACCCAAATTCTTGAGCTGCTTCATGGAGCAACCTCTGAAACTCGGGACGCCTCAGAAACCAAATAGGCACAATATATCTGCTTCTCTTCTCTCCCACATACACCACAAAATGACCCTTTGGCACGTCCATTGGCAAACCCTCTTCTTCTTCCTCCTCGTTCTTCACCATACTTGACCATCTCTTCACCATTTCCTTCATCGCTGTTCTCTCTGAACCAACCCTCCTTGTCTCTTTCAATCCCAATTTCTCTCTGCACATTCTTCTCAGCGACATAGCCTGAACTTTCCGAGTAGTGTCTCAAAATCACAACTTTAGCTTCGTATTTATGGTCACTCTGCTCAGCAAGAGCACTGAACCCTTGAGGCGGGGAGAAACAGGGTCACGTGGGGAATGGGATTGTGGGGACTAAGCAAAAACTAAGCCTAGGCCTCTAGGGTGCTCTGCTTTAAGTCTTAACAAAAGAAAAAATGAAAAATAGGGTGGTCCGCTCCCATTTTGTACAGAGTACAAGTCTATAAGATGAATCATGTTGTTGATAGCTATATTTAAATTTAAATTTGATATTTATGGTGTGTTTTATAGGTGTATTAATTTTTTTCTCCCAAGGGTACGTACGTTAGTACAGGACGGTTTCATCCGTAGGTAGGCTCTACATGTGAATGTCACTTTGGACATCCTATTCCCCATGACAGTCGTACATTGTGCAGTGTCGTTCCCCTTCCAAAGACAATTTGGTCCCAGCTCAAATGCATTGATTAAACAGTCCGTAAAAACAAAGTTTATGCGAATATGATTAGCTAATTTATACGTCTTTTTCCAAGTTTAAGTTGTAAAACTCTGGATGATTTTAATGAGTTTTAAGACTCCACTTACGTTAGTATTTTACTTTGAAAATAATGTACTGTTAGTGTACTCTGTTGTTCTTCCTTCCTAGTAAGAGTACATAAACGGATAACTCCGTAGGGTGGCTAATAATGTAAAAAGGCAATAAATTAATCATGTTCTACTATTTTTTTTTTTTGAAATGTTACATTTGATATGAGCAACTACTAATAAAGTTACTATAGTTTAATCTATATATCTATTAATGGTAAGTTGTCTTGATGGTAACGTCACTCAATATGTTTAGATGAGATTTTAGATTTAAACATGATGTTAGATATATTTATATGTGTGTCCTTGATTGTATAAAGGAAAAAAAATTCCATATACTTGTGAGAACAAGTGAACATGGAATATAGATGCATTAGGTCCTTGCTATAACCTAAAATCTCATTTTCAGGGAGACACACACAAGCACACTTACTTTGGCTTCCTAGGATCGTTTGATTCTTTTCAATGTATTTAACCGATTCAAAAGTTTCGAGGATATAGTTTTTGTGTCATACTCTGCTTTTGAGATGCTTGACATGTTTCCACCTTCTTTCTCAGGCTTATGACACACAGCTGTGAGCTGTTCAATGCAACACTTGCAAGGGAAATGCTATGAGCAGAAACAAGAAAAAATGGATAAAGGAAAAAAATTGAACTCTTATATATTTTTCTTTATTAGATGCCACAGAATTTATGTAATCCAGTTTTATGATAAATTTTACCAGACATGGAATTGTTCTTATATATAAAGAAACCTAATCTTCAGGTTCAGCCACTAATAATATAAGTCAAAGATCTATTATCCCTCCGGGATTTGGCCGACCTCAAAAATTCACTGGCCAGAAATTGAGGATTATACAAAGTGCGCAGGCCAGCTTCTTAAATAATACTGATGTATTAGAGTCAGCAATTTTCACCGGGCATTAAATTGAGAGGCAAAATATAATATACTGACCAGAGAAACAATGACTTAGCAAAATGGAATACGCCTGTATTGTTCCTTATTTCACTGATTACCCTTTCACAGTATGTCAAATTCAACCTTTAAAATTAGTGGGACTCTGAAGAATCTTTGACAAATACACAGAAAGGCAGTGTACTCCTTGAGGCTCAAACACTCACATCAAGCACGGTCCAATTCAACACAAATCAAATCAAATAAAAAGGAAAAGTTTATATATATATATATGAGAGTAAAACATAGAGGAAAGAAATTTGAAGGTGAACTTTGAAACTGTACAGAGACAGTACTGGAGCATCACGAGGGACAAGTTCACACCCAAGTTAAATCCGCAGGATTGATTGAAAAGGAAAGAAAAAGGAGGGGGGGTTGGCAAATTCCAAGGGGAAGAAAATGGCAATAACTTTTCCAATTCACTGCCACTGCCAGGGAGCACATGAAGGCATGTTACTTTGCACTCAAAACCTGACTAGACAACGCGGGTTGTAAGGACTTGTTAGTGTCAGCACCAACTGCTTTTTCCCCAATTCACTAAACATCATACAGACTCAACACCTGCGTGTTTCAATCTCTCACAAAAACCTCCACACACCACACCCTACCATCATAATAGCCCAAATAAATAGTGGTGCCCCACACTTCCCCCAAAACATTAAATACTTACCCTCTGATGCAACACATTGTCAAGCCATCTCATACTCTAGCACCATGTACCCTGCAGTATTTTACAGTGTATGGTTATTCACAGGAAAATCCGCTTTGAAACTAAGTGGTTTCTTTCTTTAACCGGAGTCCTATGAGGGGAGTCTCGCATGAAAGATGAAACTTAAAAATCTTCGGAGTGCTCCCATTTAATAAACTGGTTTTTTTTTTTTAAGAACACTCTTTATCTAATAAACTATCAAGCAAAGGCAAGCAAAATATTGACCCCATTACGGCATGTGAAAGGACTTGACGGATGCACGCCTAACATGTACAGAGTATGGTGGCATATTGATGCCAAACTTGGTTTGTATGCTACAGACACTGTTATGTGGTTATTAGAGTTAAGAGGATTATTACTTAATTAGAGAGGACTACTAATATAAACTAAGTATCAGTGAATGTATGGGGGGGGTCTTGTGAAATCAAATGCATTCTTTTTTACTTTTCTATTTATTATAAAGTAAAAGACACCGACCGACCGACCGACCATGACATGATAAGGACCAAGATCCTACAAGAGGGTCCTAGCCAGGGTGTGGGTGGACAGTTCGCTGGGCAAGCCTGCTTGAGACTTATGAGGCCTAGGGATGTTAAAGAGCTCAATAATAGGCAGGGCTGGGTTATAGAGTGGGCCTGAGCTCTTAGGCCCTGCCTGAGGGAAAGTCACCGGGGAACTAAGTCCCGCGTGATAACAGTAGCAGTGTTCCCATCTTCTAGTTAAATGTGAATAAAGCCTAGCCTACACAACCGTGTCCGTTGACTCCTGCACAGTGTAATTCAGAAGAAAAGCGTCCCATGGCTCACCCAAAGAAAAAGGACAACGAGGAGGGGGGGGCGGGGGAAGCTCAACGTTGATATATGTTACCACCACTCCCTCAATGCCTGAAAGCTTTTAAAACCACCTACTCATCAGATCCCACATGCACATCGAATCATAGATCCTACATCTAAAACGGGGTTATAAAACAAAATTGGTGCACGCTTTTTTTTCTCTCTCTTTCATTCTGCCTTTTTATCCTGAGATCGTGCCCTTGTGAACATCTATGCATTTTACTAGCTAAGGTCAGCCAGGTCAAGAGTACATGTTTTCTCTTACATTGCTTTAGTGGAAGTCAAATTTTGACCTAATCCGATGTGAAGCCAAATGTGATACCTGTACAAATACATACTGAGAGGGGGAAAAAAGCCCTTATCCTCACTCCTCAGGTCTAAAGATGATCAAGAAGTTTTCAAATCCAGAAACGTGTATAGGCCTCTCCGAGCGATTAAGTTGACAAGACTTCGACTTCTATAATGTAAAAACTCTTAGAAAGTCACACTATTTACAGTTACCATCAATGGAGCTTATTTATCACTCGGTGATACCATTGAAACCCACATTAGTTATATCGTACAACTTACAAGTGTCATGAACATCACCGCTCATAATAATTCCCTAATGAAAAATTCAAAATAATTCAAAGGGTACAAAAATTTCAAA
This sequence comes from Neltuma alba, assembly GCF_004799145.2. NCBI lineage: Eukaryota > Viridiplantae > Streptophyta > Magnoliopsida > Fabales > Fabaceae > Neltuma > Neltuma alba. The sequence continues at coordinate 6,349 of NW_021634940.1, read as the reverse complement.
CATGCCAGCGCATGCTGAAGCTGAAATATGACTCATGGGCCTGGAAAACCTGACATAGAATTGGCAGAAGTTGACGACGGAATCATACTTCCTAGTTCCAAGTATTCTTTCTCCACACTCGTTAAGAATTAACACTTCGTCAAATCTAAGATGACAAAACTGCAGGCTTCTGTGATGATTCTTCCGCCTGCAGACTCTCATAATACTTGACAAGAACCTGCCATCCACCAGGGCACATAAAACCATCCGGTGGATTCTCCCCACTTCTTGCATAAGCTCGCATCTGTAAAAACACATCCCCAAAAGAAGAAAATAAATAAATATCTACAAAAGCGGCTCTAATTGCAGACGAAAACTAGCTGGTTGATAATTCATGAGCAAAACAAGTTCAAGAAGAATCACGTATAATGGGGCCATGTAATGAAAACAGAGTAATTAATGACAAATTCAACACATCACAGGTATATAGAGCCTTATATGATATTGATTAAGCGATGGGTAACAAATACCTTCGTTCCTGATATGAAAAGGAAATTTTCAGATCGAGTTGGATCAAAAAATGCCATCTTCTTTTCCAAAGTGTCATATGCTGCCACCTGCAATTGAAAAAAAAAGGCACATATGGCAGAAATCGTCATGTCCCACCATTGAGAGTTGCTATATGCAAGGTCATCGTGCCTGGTAGAGATTACATATAGACAGACACACGTTGGATGCACAGTTTGGGAAGCCACATAAATGCGCGTGAATCCGTGATGATCTCAGTACACATAAGCAAGTCATGTATTGAAATACACAATTCACAACGATTAAAACTGTCGGGAAGACATCAAACCAGTGAGATTAGATTTATGTAATGTTCAAGGTAATCATATATGCACAGATGTATAATTTTAACTTTTTGGGGTATGTAAAATCACGGGCAATTCACAGAATTTAACCACTCAAAGAAGAGGATACAAGGTATGCTTCAGTACGTTGTCCGCTTGAAAATGTATCAATTTGAACAAAACTTAGCCAAAAGATTAGGATTTCTTGGTCTACTGAATGAAGACTGGAACTAAGAATTAAGAAAACCAAAAGATGTCTCATTGAGTGCATATTCCAGAACAAGACAGATGATTGTGATGACTGACCCATTACCCATTTAGACTTGAAAATTAAAAGGCCAGCTAGTACCAATAATTACACCGCCATCAAAAGAACCACAGATAAATAGTTCCCCACATATATTAATCACAAAAGTATGATGGAATTACCCGCTAAACAAGCATGCAAGGCTGAATATGGAGGAAAGTAACATTTCAAAAAACGGTGCTGTGAAGAGATATTTGATAGAGAGGAGCTAATAACATAAAGCCGTGTGCTATTACTCACTTTGAATGGCAGGATATTAAGCTTCTCAAGGCCAGGAGCCATGCTGAGCACCTTTTTCCCATGATCTGGGTCATATAAATCCCTTTTCTCAGTTGGATGACCCATTCCAGCAGGATCACGACCTACAATATAGAAGTTGGCACCTGCATTTATCCGTGCCTTGGCATGCCACTGTACTTCAGTTGGACCCGCATAATGCATAGGTGATGGAAATATGGCAACTATAGTAGTCTCAGGATCAAGGACTCCATCTTCTAAGACCTGAGCAGGTGAAAAAATGACCTTAAAGAAGCTGGGATAGAATTCAATGGATCTTACATATAGGAGACAGGCCAAATCATGTCCGTGATCGAGCAATGAGAAATAAATAGATTGTAGCCATGTGAAGGACGGTTTAAGTGATTTTTCAGGGTATATGTAACTTTCAATTGTTATGGAACATGCAAGTTACGTTCGTCCATGCAATATAAGAAGAACAAGTGGATTACCTTGCTATGCTGTTCCATCCTGACATCCAAGGCACATCATCGGCCTTAGTGAAAACCTCCAAGAGGATGGAGTAATAAAATTGGATTCTTGTAGCCCATATCCAATAGGCGCCTGCGAGTATCATTCATTAACAAGGCATGACCATTATGCACAGGATTTCTTAACTGAAAGGCAAAAACTGCATCAGCTTCCCGCTTATCAAATTCTTGGCGGAGCTGTGGGGGAGAAAGCCTGTAGTTGTCAAGGCCGTCATTGTACTTGATAGGTTTCAGAACTTCTAAATCGCCTCCAATAAGCCAATTGCCAGCTGGAGTAATAACCTCCTCAACGTACGGCAATCCTGGAGCAGTTGTTCCCCAAGTTCTAGCTATCCTTTCCTCCTTGTTATGCTTGTATATTTCAACACTGAAACATGGTCAACAGGTCAACGAAAGCAAAGATACACCATGAAATATTATTTAGATAGACAGCACATGATTGTCCAGTGATTTCATAAGCAATGGAGTTGGCGAGTTGCTATAAAGTAGGACGCTGAAAGTTGGAAAGAGAGGACCTTCTCCACCAAACTTAGCCAGGGGAAAACTGCTCTATTAGTAAAGCTGTCCGCCAACTTTCCAGCACAAATGCAGTTGCATGTCATACCGAATTCTAACCTTGAAATATCAAATGCAATGAAAATAGGCATGTCCATGGAAGAAACCCTTTCTCGTCACATCCGTTGTCATTCATGTATAGTTCAAGATGAAAATGTCGTTCGTGTTGCATGGGAATATGAAACTCGACCGACGCCGACGAAATAAACAACAATAAAATAAGAATGACAACGGATCGAAGAAAGACGAATGAGTAAATACTAACCTTCGAAGTATGGCAACGTGATCTCCATCAGGCCCAACCAATGCCACGTGAGGGGACGACCCAATTCGGCTCTTGGTGTCGTCATCAATGGCCAAAACAATGGGAAGCGACATGTTAACCACGGTGCCATCCTTCATCCTCAAGGAATTGAAATGCAAACTCTGCAGATACTCGTGCTCCCTCATGAACCCTCCCAAAGGGCTGGCCCATCCTTCACTGAGCACATGAACCCATTCGAGATCAATTTTGGAGAGCTTCGCATGAGGCAATGACTCCGCCTCTGACGTCTTGGAAGCCCTCAGGCCCTCGGGCACCACAAGATCCACCAATGTCCCTCCGTCCGGTTCAATCAAAGAGCTCTTGATGATGGGAGCAGCACCAGCCTTATGATCCGCAGGCATTTTGTAAATATGAGTCCTGGGGATTAGCGGATTAGGATTACAAAAAGGTTTGGGTCGAATTTGGAGATGAAGTTGGGGCAAGAGGCTATGTTGGAGACACGGTGGTTGTGATTGAGGTTGAGGTAGGAACTATGTGTATTTTAATGGTAAGAGACATGGCGGTGGAGGGGGATACGAAATAGAGGGAAACGGTTGAGGATGATGCAATGCAGAGAAGCGGGTAAATTGGGAAGCAATAGCAGGGTAGGAAGTAGAAGCACCTCTAAATTTGGCGAACATGATGCGAGTTGAATGAGAATCACAAGCGCAAGCAAATCGATGCAGATAACACAGCCCCACACAAGTTGCGGTTTCCTTCTGCTTTTTCCGGGTTTGTGGCTCGCAGGTGTTTGCTGGTCCGCGTAATCAAGCTGGGCGCCGCTCCAATGGATCGGCTTTGTATGGGATCTTCCAAAGCTTTTCAAGCAGATCTTGCGTGCGTGTTTTTAGATATATTGGTGAGAAGGACTCTCTTAAAAATCCTACCTCCTGTCTTTAATATAGATCTATTTGACTTTTTGTTTAATCCTAATTATAAGACCCAATCCATTTTGTCTCTCATATTATATATTTTTTTCCAAAATAGTCCTTCTAATAATGATAGTTTAGCCATACACTTAATAGCAAGGATATTTAAGAATGACAACACTTATTTATTACAAATAACTACTTAACTTACTTCCTTAATCTCCTCAAATTAGTCAACTGGATCTTATAATTAGGACCGGAGGTAGTATATATATAAATATGAGAGATATAAAATGAATTGAGAATTTATAATGAGGATCAATAAAAGTCAAACAAAATTTATATTGCTTTCGATCCTAATTATAAGATTCAATTGACTAATTTAAGGAGATTAAGGAAAGAAGTTAAGTTAGTTATTTGTAATAAATGGATGCTGTCTTTCCTAAAATATCCTTACTAATCAACTATATTGGCTAGAACTATAATTATTAAAAAGACTACCTTAAAAAATGTATAAATATGATAAATAAAGTAAATTAAGATTTATATTTAAAATCAAAATAAAAATCAAATAAGTCTTATATTAAGGACAGGAGGTAGTATTAAAGACGTGAGTAGTATATAATTATTATTATTAAGGGAAAAAACTGGACGCAAAATCAGCATTAATTGAGAGTTAAATTCCAAAGTCAGGGTTGACTTTTTTTTGGGTACAAGTAAGGTTGACTTAAAAGTAGGGGAAAATTTTTATCTGAATAAATTATCTGTTATAATCTTGTGTAATTTTTAATTAGGTTATACTACTTCCGGTTCTTGATATAAAACTTTATTTGATTTTTATTTTGATTCTAATTATAAGATCCCAGTTCACTTTGTCTTTCATATTTACACATTCTTTCCCAAGATAGTCTCTCTAATAATAGTAGTTCTAACCAATAAATTTTATTAGTAAGGATGTTTTAAGAAAGATAACACCTATTTATAACAAATAACTAGCTAACTTTTCTTAATATTCTTAAATTAGTTAACTAGCTTTATAATTAGAAACGGAGGTAGTATATATATATTTATTAGGTTAGATTCTTATAGTTCTACTTGATTTTTAATCAAAGTGCTGTGGTTTTTTTAAACAGAATTTTAATCTTGATGATTTAAAGATTAATTTGGAAATTACTTTTCATGGACCAAGAACAACTTGATTCAATGATAAAAGGTTCCATTTCTATACTCCAGAATGACCCCAAAAAAGGATTTTATTTCTTATAATCTCTACATCTTTTATCCTTTTAGAATATTACACGTTTAGTTCTCAAGATTAGGATTAAAAATAGTAAATAACCTCCAATACATCTCATTTTATATCTTTAATTATTAATTGAATAAAATTAATATTTGAGTATTACTCGTATTTACAATTAAATAGTATAAATTTGTAATTATTATATATATACTTCTCTAAATATATTATCAGAGTGAAAAACAATTTTTTTACTCTGTTCATATATTTTATATTGCAGGAAAATAATGAAAGAGGAAAAGAAAATGAAAAGAATGGAAAGAAGAAAACTAAACAAGTATGGTAAATGTGCTGTGGAAGATTAGGAAGCAAAGCTCAAAGAAAATAATTAAAAAGAATCGGAGAGAAAAGACTTAAAATGCCGTGGATACTGCGAGAGATAAGAAAGCAGCATGATAGAGTACGCACCGCTCATGTTTTGCCAAAAAATACACAAAGGCTCGCTGCCCAGAACTGTCCAAAGGTGTCCACAAAAGTCTTGGGTAAGTCTGGAACTCTCTAGAAATGTGTGGAGCTTGTTGGGGAAGCTTGGAAGGTTCTAGAATACTATAGATAATATAGTAGAAACACCTAACCCCTTTGTAAATATCTAGATATTTTTGTAGAGCATTCTAGAGATACGACATTGTAACCGTCGGATCAAGTAGATAGTTAGCCGTCAATGAGGAGGGGGTGGAGAACTATATAAATAACCCCTCCCCCTCATTCATTGACACACTCAAGAAAGTTGAGAGTGTTGTAAGTACTTGAGAGATCAATACAAGTTCTTTCTTTTGAGTCTCTTGTCTTTGTGTTCCTTCATGAGTAGGCTGACTAGCAACTTAAGGCAGAATTTGCTAGGCCACACGGTTCGTTGAATTACGAACAAGTCGTGACATAGAGCAACGGACGATGGCGATTGGCGCCATGGAGTACAATAACATTCACGCTTATGTTCCGCTTCCCCGACTTCTTTCCTTTTCTCCCTGACGTTTCTCCCTCCTGTCCCATCTATCAATCCCTATTCTCCTTCTTTCTCCTAATTTCCTTCTGTCTCTATTCTCTCTATCCTCCTGTTCTGCCGCTCCCGCATCACGAATACTGCGAGTGAGTCAGAGATGGGAGTCCCGGCTTTTTATCGTTGGTTGGATGAGAGTATCCGGTAGTGCTGGTGGAGGTGATCGAGGAGGAACCTGTTGTAATCGACGGGCGTCGAAGTTCCGTGGATACAAGCAAGAAGAACCTCAACGATATCGAATATGATAACCTCTTCCTCGTAATGAACGGATCATTCACCCCTGCTTCCACCCCGAGGATCGGGTATTCTCTGATGTCTTACTTGAATCATCTTGCTACTTCTCTTATAATCGGCTCTGGAAGAGTGTTCAATCATTGCCTACCTTCTATACTAGATGTTACATATTGCATTGCACGTTTTTTT